>NW_006298354.1:414836-448390 GCF_000327345.1 Myotis davidii
CCCTAAGCAACCAGTCAACCATTTGACCCTTTGACCATTCAACCATTTGACCAGTCACTATGACACTCACTGACCACCAGGGGCAGACGCTCAATGCAGGAGCTGCCCCCTGGTGGTCAGTATGCTCCCACAGTGGCAGTACTGCTCAGCTGACCAATGTTAGCCAGACACCAGGCTCATGGCTGGCAAGCATAACTAGAGGTGTGAGCCTCTTCAGCCTCTGTGGCAGTGCTACCTGAACAGCAGTAGCAGCAGGTGCAGTGGAGCTGGGATGAGCAGGAGCTGCACCTGGCCGGAGCTCAGGCTCCTCCCCAGCTGCCTGCCACTTTGTACTCTACCAGATCCCCTGAGGGGTCCTGGATTGTGAGGGGGTGCAGGCCAGGCTGAGGGACTCTGCTGGTGCACAAATCTGTGCACCGGGCCTCTAGTGCATAATAAAGTAAAGATTGATAAGTGCTATGGAGGAAAATATAGCAGGGAAGTGGTACAGGGTGGGATGAAGTCGGATTAAATTGGCTGATCAGAGGAAGGCCTTAAAACAATGTATCTTTGAGTTTTGACTATATTAGAAGCAAAGTTCTGTGCCTGGATAAACCGAATTGTAGTCCCATCATACATTTCTGCATGGGGCTGTATTACCCCACCCATGTTTTTGTGTTTCTCTTCCCCTTTCTCTGTCAGCAAGCCTACTCCAACCTTAGCTCCTCCTCACTGATCAATATCTTATCTTCATCTACTGGGAACTGATGACTTACTTTCTATGAAACTTTTGGGTAGCCTGGCAGTCAGTTCAGAGACAGCCTTTTGAGACAGAGTTTGGAATTAGGAAAATTTCAGATTAAATTGTTTTAAAGGTTTGGAATCTCTGCCCAAACAAACCAATCAATGGGAAAGTATGTGTTGAATTTCTTCCTCTGTGTAAACTACATTATACTTGGTGCTATAGGGGATACAAAAAGAGAAAAGTGTTATGGAAATAAATATTTAACCTAAATTTGACAGAAATTCAAGTTATTTGAAAACAGATAAATAGAATTATTTTATTATCATTTCCAAATTTAGGAAGCTGCAGGCAGCTGTCCTTCTATGTCCATAGTTTGGATAGATAAAGAAAAAACATAATAGATATTTCCTTTTACGTGTTCCTTTCCCGAACATCGACCAACCCCTTTTGGCCCTGGTGGAGAACCACTGCTCTAAGAAGTGCTTTCAAATATTTTTTTGAAAACTTAATTCCTAAATCATGACTTCAGAACTTCAACCTAAGAAAATTTGTTTTGTGTAAGTGCTGAACTTACATTCTGGATATTAGATACAGAATTAATTCCCAGAGTGTTCACAGGGAAATAATGGCAGACAGTTTTCCAGAGGTATTTACCAAACAGTATTTCATCGATGTAGTCCCCTGAGCCTGCACCCTTACCACTGGTACACACACTGGGTTTGTTGGGTGTACATGCTGTGGCTATGGGTTTGTTTCATAGGGTATTGTGTGACCTTGTTACTGCTTCATTTCATTTACCCTGCACCTTAAGTCTACTGTCACCATATACTCAAAAGATACTGCTTTTGTTTCTTTCCCTCAGCCCTCCCACTTCTGCTAGAATCGTATTACTGGAATCAGCTGATGTTCCAGATAATCAAATCCAGGAAGGCTGTCATATTTTGGTTATGTTGTTTGGCTTTTCCTATGTGTTATTTTTGTCTCCCCAGCTAAATTATAAGCCTCTTCAAGTTAGGGAGTACAAAGCTTATAAGAAATACTCCATAAATATTTTCAAACAGATGTCACATCTCTTATGCCCATTAAATCCTTTATCTTGTACAGTCAAAACTTTCTTGTTGCTGCTGTTGGAGATGTTGTAAAAACACCATTGATGCTATTTATGGGGTCACAAGTGGAGGAGGAGAAAGAGATATTTTAGGATGAAAGACAGCTCAAAAGTTTTGAAAGCCTTATCAAAATGCACAGGTGTAATGTGGTAGGGGTTATGCATTAAATCATTACTAGCAGGCATCTTTGCTAGATAAATTGACCAAGTGAATTTAATTAGAGCTCCGAAATGAGAGTAAGTTAAGGGGGCAAGTTTTAACTTGGATAGGGAGGATGTTATGGAACATGAAATATGTTTAGGGGGTGGCAGAGAGGAGGCAGTCCCATGCTAGAAAGCTCACACATGCATTTATTCAACAAATATGTATTAGCTCTGGGACTATTTAGGGTGGAGGAGTCGCATCATGGGAGGAGAGGTGGGTTCAGTAGTAATGGAAGAGAAAACAGACAACTTCACAATTTTGATAAAGACTGGCCCTTTGGACAACAAAAGTTATTATTTTTCTGCAAACATTTTATCTCTTCTTTGTTAGTTTGTTTCAGACCATCTTGGCAATTCCCTTATCTGCTTGTTCCTTATCTGTTCTCCAGTGCTCTGCTTGTTTATCCACAGCAGGATTAAGGGCAGCTTGTTGGATTCCTGGTTTCCTGGAAATTTTTCTTCTCTGCAGTCATAGAAGATTTTAGCTTTAACCTGTAAACTGCCTTGGCTTGGCTCTGGGAACTTACCTAAAGAGATATTTGAAGAAAAACTGAGGCCCTCTCCTGTTTTGGTGTTGCGTACAGACTGAGTTGATGAGGGGTTAACTCCTTTTCCTGCCAAGGTCATCAGGAAGAAAGCTGTCCCCTGAGACATGCTAACATTAACCTGAGAATTAAAGATTACAGATGCAGAGGGACCTTTGAGCTATAAGGCTTTCACAGTCCAACTGCACCAAATTAGAGGGGAAAAAAAACGAAGAAAAAAACACCCACAGAAAGGCCACTTGAAGGGGAAAACTCAAATTATACATTCATTAAAAAGAAATGCATCTTTGTTCCTTCAGGACTAGTGTAAACCCTCATATGCCCTGTCTGATGGTAACAAGTCAAGCACAGTATCAGAAAGGCTACATATAGGCTTTGATGTGGAAAGACCTGGGTTTGAAACCTGGTTGCACCACTAATAGCTGTGTGGCCTTCATCAAAAACACAGAACTGACATTGCCTCAGTTTTCCAATCTCTAAGATAGCAATACTAGTGTCTCTCCCAGTGTTTGGGAATAACAGGAAAAGCACTAGCACAGCAATCTCACAAACTAGGTGCCCAGTTGATGGTAGGCAATATTAATACAACATTACTGTTGTGGAGAGAATCCGGGTTCTGCACTCTACCTGGGAGCTGGGCTAGAGAAATTGGGACTGAAGAAGGAGGTATCCACACTCCATGATGATTCAACAGCTTTCAGAGAGGTCAGAGATAGTCCATCATGCCAGAGAAACAATAAAACAAAAAGCTTTTATATAAATGGGAAGAGCACGCAGGATAAATAAAGTTATATGTAATGAGCAACCTTAAATACTCACATTTATGGAAAATTCAAATGTGGGGCAATCACTTATAATAGTAACATTCATTTCCATTGTGAACCATAAATGTGCTAAAAAACAAATTGCTTGTTCTCTTAAATTGATTAATTCTTATTCTTGTTTACATTGATGAGAAGAAATGGTTTGCTAGACACTTAAATGTCAACATTGAACTAGCCCAGGGGTGGGCAAACTTTTTGACTCGAGGGCCACAATGGGTTCTTAAACTGGACCGGAGGGCCGGAACAAAAGCATGGATGGAGTGTTTCTGTGAACTAATATAAATTCAAAGTAAACATCATTACATAAAAGGGTATGGTCTTTTTTTTCAATAATTTTATTCATTTCAAACGGGCCGGATCCGACCCGCAGACCGTAGTTTGCCCACGGCTGGCTTAGCCTGTGCTGAATTATCACAAGTTCTGAATTAATGGGTTTGTGGTATAGCCAGATAAAGTTCTGTTTGATTTCCCACTTGATGACATATAATTGTTCTTTAAATTAAGGTAATTTCTATTTAGACTTTTTTTTTAATCAGAAAGCAGCCTATGGGCACATTTTTTAAAAATATATTTTATTGAATTTTTACAAAGAAGAAGGGAGAGGGATAGAGAGTTAGAAACATCGATAAGAGAGAAACATCAATCAGCTGCCTCCTGCACACCCCCTACTGGGGATGTGCCCGCAACCAAGGTACATGCCCTTGACCGGAATTGAATGTGGGACCCTTCAGTTCGCAGGCCGACGCTCTATCCACTGAGCCAAACTGGTCAGGGCAGGGCACATTTTTAAAATATTATTTATTGCCCTGGCCAGTGTGGCTCAGTTGGTTGGATTTTGTCCTGTACACCCAAAGGTTGCGTTAGATTCCTGGTCAGGGCCCATGCCCGGGTCCCTCATTAGGGGGTGTGCAGGAGGAAGCTGACTGATGTTTTTCTCTCTCCCTCTCCCTTCCTCTCTCTCCAAAAAGCAAATAAAATCCTATCTAATAATAGACAAACATGGTAATTGACTGTACCTTTGCTATGCCTCTATTGGCTAATCAGTGTGATATGCAAATTAACCACCAACAAAATGGTGGCTAATTTGCATACTGCAGGCAAGGCAGGACAGCATCATCCCACCTGCCCCACTGCCATCCAGGCCTGCTATCTGCGACCCGAGGCGGTGGGTGTCCCATGTGCGACCTAACCCGGGGTGGCTGGGCGGTGCAGCAGTGATCCTCTGGCCTGCCTGGCCACCATCTGGGCATCCTGTGTGTGACCCGACCCAGGGCGGCCGGGTGGGGCAGCGAAGGCTTGAAGGCGGCTCTGGCTGGAGTGAAGGCCTGGGTCCCAGGTGCTGGAGGAAAACCAGTGCTGGCAGCCAGGGGAAGGGAAATCCTATTGCACGAATCTTTTCATGCAACAGGCCTCTAGTTAAAGAATAAGTCCCCATCCTTCCTCCTCCCAGGACCTGGAAACCACAATTCAACTCTCTGTTTCTATTAATTTGACTACTCTAGATGCCTTATCTGAGTTGGATTACGCAGTATTTGTCTTTTTGTGTCTGGTTTATTTTGTGTCTTCCAAGGTTTATCCATATTGTAGCATGTGTCAGAATTCCTTTTTTTATGGCTCAACTAGAGGCCCAGTACACGAAATTCATGTGGGGCGGGGCGTTCCCTCAGCCAGGCCTGCACCCTCTCACAATCTGGGACTGCTGGCTCCTAACCACTCACCTGCCTGCCTGCTTGATGGCCCCTACCCCCTCTGCCTGCCTGATCCCCCCTAACCACTCTGAATGCCTGCCTGATGCCTCTAACTGCTCTCTCCTGCTGGCCTGATTACCCCTAACTGCTCCCCTGCCAGCCTAGGTAGCCCTCAACTGCCCCCTCCCTGCCGGCCTGGTCACTCCTAACTGCTCCCCCCCACCCCGCCTGGTCACTCCTTACTTCCCCCACTGCCAGCCTGGTTGCCCCCAACTTGAATGGGAGAAAATATTAGAAAACTATGAATCTGATAAGTATATTCATATATATATAGTCCTCCAAAAATGTATACACACACTTTGAATAGCTATAAGACAGTGTTTATTAAAATACATTTCATTTTCAAAATTGAGTTATCAGCTTTTGTTCACTTTCATCTGTTGATGGCTACTTTGGTTTCACATTTTGGCTATTGTGAACAAGGTTGCTAGGAACATGTTTTTACAAATATGTGTTTGAGTCCTTGCTTTCAATTTTTTGGGGGTATATACCTAGGATTGGAGTGGATCATGTGGTAATTTGTTTTCAGATTATGAGGATCCAGCAAATTACATTCTATAGTGGTTTCACTCCTTTACATTCCCAGCAGCAATGCATGAGAGCTCCAATTTGTCCACATCTTTAGCAAGGCTTATTTTCCATTTTTTTAATTATAGTGACCCTAATGGATATGAGATGGCATTTCACTGTGATTTTAATTTGCTTTTTTCTAATGGCTAATAATGTTGAGCATCTTTTTATATGTTTATGTCTATTAGTATGTTTTCTTTGGAGAAATATCAAATCAAGTTTTTTGCCTATTTTTGAATTAGGCTGTTTGGGCACATTTTTTAATTGCTGTTTTTGCTAAGTTTCAATCTGCTGCAGCAAGAGAGCAGAGTAAATTCTTCTCAAAAAGAAAAATAAAGCTATTTTTAAAAAACAGGGACAAACGCAAAGAGAAACCTTTTAGGAATTGTGGAGGGTAAATTATGTTTCCTAAATGAAGAGGAAGAAAGGTAGAATAAATGGGAAAACCAGAAAGCTGCAGCAAAATGAAGAGAAAACAAGAAATGCTGTTCCTTTAATTAGTCGGGATAGCTAGGCAGGGCAGCTCTATCATGTTTGATTAAGTCAATGGGAGGGTGAGAAACAAGACTAAATTGAAGATGAAAAAATCAGGAAGAGCAGTTAAGGGCAAGTGATATAAATATGAAGAGTAGCATTCTAACCAAACACTGCTTGTGAATCGTTAGGGTAAGATACTCCATGTGCTAACTTTTAAAGAAGGTAAATAAAATTGTATCCTGGAGTTCAGTTCATTGACATTTGCCCTCAAGTATTATTTTAAATTTAGTTATTTAAATTAATAATATGCTTTTGATATGAACAAGGTGAAAAAATGTTTGTCTCTTCTCAAACAGTCTCGGTTTATGCTGCATAGTTCAAACCTTGGCGGCTGTGGCATACAACTGCCATCTGGTGTCAGTATGTTCACATAGCAGGGTTCTACATTTAATATATTTAAGAAAAAACATACTTGGAGGAGGAATTTATATAACTAAAGTGATGAAGTGATAGTAAGTTTCCCAGTGGTCTAAGTTAATAAGGTGTTATTTTTTTAAAAGAGGTAAGAAAGCAACCTCAGAATTTTTCTTTATAGAATTTAGAGTGATGCAAAGGCTGCCCTCTTTATTATTGGCAAAAGGGGATTTTTTTTCTGCATGTGGACAGTCTATGAATTGTGAATGTGTTCATTGTCTTGGTGATCTGGTTTACACTCGAATATGCTGTAAATGTACACAGCTGAGAAAGCAATCAAATAAAAGAAAGTACATTTGAGAGATATTTTGCAAGCTCTAAATCTCTCATTTTAAAGGTTATGATCCTTTTTACTTCATTAAGCATTTTTTTCCTATTGTGTATTTCAATCTTCTGTGTCGTGTAAGAGTGCTTAAGGTTTCCACAATTTTTTTACTCAAAGAAATCAGTTTGATAAATCAAGTCCAGTGATGCTTTCATGATTAACAGATCTTCTGTGGAAAATAGGTCTCCTGGTAGCTCAAATGTAAGTGATCTGCTCCATTCACCTAACGTCAGGAGGGTTGGCAGGGACAGAAGACCCAATCTCTGGCTATCTTCTCTTGGGAGTCTAGATGTGGAAAGCTTGACTTTTTAAAGCTTCATTTTAATTACCTGATCAGGGGAAACTGTGATAAACTAGCCTGAGGGAAACCTCTGAGCTACCTAATTGAACATTACAGCACTAGCTCTACGGTCCAGGAAAAGCTAAATTATTGCTTAGTTTTAAAGTGAAAAAATAACATCGGGATGCTGTGGTCTGAGAAAGTTTGCTTAAGCAATTATAAATTTATAAAGAATGTTACTTCCCTGAGGAAAACGATCTATTTTATTGAGTTAACAGTGAAAGTTGTAAGTGACTTTTAGATTTTGTGGTAGTTCCCTTTGTGAGCAATTAGCTATCTGACTTCTTTAGTTCACAGCTGGGAATTATAGGCAAGGGAGGAAGCTGAGAGTGGCAAGAGAAAAATTTATTCAGGCATCAGCAGAAAATGAGATCGAGCATTTTTCTGAACCTTCCCTTCATCTCAAGTAATCAGGTCTTATTAAACCTCAGTTGATACTTTCCGCATTTATCCAGTTCTCCACTAAGCCTCTGACATTGTTAGTGTTAGCATCGAATAAAGTGAGTAAATAGGCAACAGCTTTAAAGACCTCCACCTTTCTTCCCATTTCTTTTCCTCTATGCTTATACGTATCTGGGGTGAATAGTTTGAAGATGGTGCTCCCCAATAATCAGTAGTCAGGAGTCAGATGGGCACCTTACTATCTGTAACTTTAGTGCCTCTTCATAGTAATGTCTGGATGTCTTCTATTTTTGTTTCTATAGCTACCACATAAGTGTAGGCCTTCGTGCAAAAATTCCAACAAGTAAATGGTTTCTTTACCTTCTATTTCTGCTCCATGAAGCCCATCCTATATAGAAAGTAGTTAAATCAATTTTTTCTCTAATATGATTTTCACTTACTCAAGTGCTTGGAATGTTTACAATTCATGTCATGTAGCAAATCCACATTCATTGGTATGACCTTCAAAGCTATTTTTCATATTCTCAGTTGCAGTTTTCATAGTGTCTTCTCATTAGTTTCCAATGTGGGCTCTGCTGCAAACAAGCTGAACACATTACATCGGATTATCTTATTGAATCTTCACAATGACGTTATGACGTAGGTAATTCCATTCTTCCTTCCACTTTACAGATAAGGAAACTGAGGTTTATAAACATTAAATAAATTGTCCAAGTGCAATGCAATTAGTTAGTGGCAAATCTGGGATTAGAGTCAGTGCTGATTCTAGAATCAGTGCAGAATACCCACTTGGCAGACTGTATTGACTTCAGCCTGTGTTTGAAGCAGGTAAATATATATTTTTTAATTTTGATTTGATATTATTGAAAATAATTAAAATGGTCTTAATCTTTATTTATTTATTTGTTTTCATTGTCCTCATCAGATGCTATTGAACTTAGTCTCTTTTTTTTTTAATATATTTTATTGATTTTTTACAGAGAGGAGGGGAGAGGGATAGAGAGTCAGAAACATCGATGAGAGAGAAACATCGATCAGCTGCCTCCTGCATGCCCCCCAGTGAGGATGTGTCCGCAACCAAGGTACATGCCTCGACCGGAATCGAACCTGGGACCCTTGAGTCTGCAGGCCGATGATCTATCCACTGAGCCAAACCGGTTCGGCTGAACTTAGTCTCTAAATAGAAAACATTGGTGAGAAAAATGATGCATTTTATTGTTTCAAACTTGTGTTATGGGGATTTTTTAAAATGTTTTTATTGATTTCAGAGAGAGGAAAGAAGAGGGAGAGATATAGAAACATCAGTGATGAGAGAGAACCATTGACCGGCTGCCTCCTGCACACCCCCTGCTGGGGATCTCGCTCACAACCTGGGCATGAACCCTGACCAGGAATCCAACTGTGACCTCCTGGTTCATGGGTCAATGCTCAAACACTGGGCCACACCAGCCAGGTGGAATTTAAAGTATACAGAAAGTAAATAGAATTGTATGGTGAATGCTATGTACCCAAAACCCAGCCCAATAATAATCAATCCATCATGCTTCATCCACACCTCAATCCACTACCTCCCTCCCATAGTATATTTAAGCAGGTCCTAGTCATCTGTAAATATTTCAGTATGTATCTCTTGTTGGTAACATAATGGCAATACAGTTATTTCACCTATAATATTAATTCCCTAATAACATCCAACAATCTATGGTTGTACAAGTTGTACACTATATGTGAATTAGGAACCAAATAAAGTGTAGCACTGTGATTAGTTGCTCTAGCTTTTACATTTCTTCTTCTTTTTAAAAAAATTATCTTTTTTGTTGAAAGTATTACAGATGTACTCTTTCTTTCCCCATTGACCCACTCCACCCCACCCCAGACCTCCCAGGCCTTCACCACACTATTTTCTGTGTCCATGAGTTATGCATATATGCATAAATGTTCTTTGGTTAATGTTCTTCCCACCCATACCCATACCCTTCCACCTTCCCTCTGAGATTTGTCAGTCTGTTCCATGCTTCTATGTCTCTGGATCTATTTTATTCACTGGTCCTATAGTATTCTGAATACAGGTCTTTTACCTCCTTGGTTTAGTTTATTCCTAAGTATCTTAATTTTTTTGATGCAATGGTAAATGGGATTTTTTTTTAGTTTCTCTTTCTGAGAGTTTATTATTAGTGTATAAAAATGCCACTGATATCTAGGTGTTAATTTTGTTGAATTCATTTATTAAATCTGGTAGTTTTTGGTGGAGTCTTTAGGGTTTTCTATGTACAATACCATGTCATCTGCAAAGAATGACACTTTTACTTCCTCCTTTCCAATTTGGATGCCTTTTATTTTCTTATTATCTGGTCGCTGTGGATAGCCCTTCCAGTACTATATTGAACAGGAGTGATGAAAGTGGGCATCCCTGTCTTGTTCCTGTTCTTAGGGAAAGTGGTTTTAGTTCTTACCCATTGATTGAGTATGATGTTGGCTGTAGGTTTGTCACATATGGCCTTTATTGTGTTGAGATATGATCCCTCTATTCCTACTTTGCTGCTGAGCATAAACTGCACAGGATGGGGCAAAAGTGTTTCCAGCTGGTGGGGCAATTTCTTTCCCCCAGGCAAAGGCTATATTGGTGGGAAAGCTCTGCCTGAGAAAGATGGTTTCTGCCATATGGGGGAATGACTCAGCACCAGGATCCCGGAAGGTTGTCCTCTCTGCTCTCTCCCTTTGGAGTGCACACAGCTCTGGTCCTCTGTGCCCTCCCACTGCTGAAGCCCAAGTTAAGTGGCTGCATCTGAAATTCAGTGCATTGGCCCTTTAAAGGGATATCTGGGTATCTAGCCTCTATCTCTGCCTAACAGAGCCCCCGGTGCTTTTCACAGCCAGATGTTATGTGGGCACCTTTCCCAGTTCTGGTGCACTGGGCTTGGGAACCTGGATTGGGGTTTAGACCCCAGTGTTCACCAGGGGAACCCCTGCAGCTGAGATATCCCTTCAGATCTTCAGCTGCTACCTGTCGGAGCCTGGCCAGCCTTCTCACACTTTCACACTTCCTACCAGTCTTGAGGCGGTCTCTACTTCAAGTACTTGATTTTAAGGGTTCTCTCCAGCTAGTCTTCAATTGGTTATTCAGGATAATTTTTATGTATTTTAGTTGTAATTCCAGTTTGATCATGGAAGAATGTCACTGTAGCTTCCACTTATCTGCCGCCATCTTCCAAGGACCTTACATTTATTTTAATCTATCAGTTACCCCTCCATCTCTCTCTTTGCAATGTGTTGAAGAAACCTGATCACTTGTCTTGTAGAGTTTCCCACAGTATGGATTTTGTGGATTGCCTTCCCATGGTGTGTGTAGTTTAACAAGTTCCTTTGTCATCTGCATTTTCTATAAAATGGATTTAGAGACTTGATTGTATCTAAAGGTTTGTATTTTTTTAAGGACTTACTTTATATGTTGTGTTGCCTTCTTTAATTGGGGAGCATACTATGTCTGATTGTCTCTATACATTTATTTATATTAATGTAGGATATCGTGTGTTTATTTTTTTATTTTATTTTATTTTTTTATTTTAGAGAGAGGAAGAAAGAGATAGAGATATTGATGAGAGAAAAACAACAATATAGATCAACTGCCTCCTGCATGCCCCCTTGTGGGGATTGAGCCTGCAACCCAAGCATATGCCCTGACTGGGAATTGAACCAGTGACCTCCTGATGCATGGGTTAATGCTCACCACTGACCCACACCAGCTAGGTTTATGTGTGTTTCATTTACCCATCATTTGATAAGTGGTTATATTTATTGGAGTCCAGCTTTATCTTTCTTTCATAAATCACACTCATAATTGTATTGTCTAAGATTTTTCAGTTTCAGAGCTTTTGTTTGTTTTTTTAAAAATATTTTTTATTGATTTTAGAGAGAGAGGAAGAAAGAAAGAGAGAAATAGAAACATTGATGCATCAACATCAATTGTCTGCCTCCTGTACCCCTCTGCTGAGGATCAAGCCTGCAACTCAGGCATGTGACCTCTTGGTGCATGGATATATGCTCAATTACTGAACCACACTGGCCAGGCTCAATTTCAGGTTCTTTAAAGTGGAAGTAAATGTCCTGGCCACTATTGCTCAGTGGTTAGAGTGTTGGCCCATGCACCGAAGGGTCATGGGTCGATTTTTGTTCAAGGGCATGTATCAGGGTTGCAGGTTCAATCTCCAGCCCTAGTCAGGTTATGTGCAGATGGCAACCAATCAATATGTCTCAATGAAAAAAATATTTCAGGTGAGAAGTAACCAAAAAATAAAGTGGATAGAAAAAAAGAAAAAAAAAGAATACATAAATAAAGTGGATAAGACTCTCTGGAAGTGAGCTGAGTATAAAATTCTAGACATTTTTACTTCAAATCCTACATAATAAAAGACTAATATGCAAATAGACCAAACGGCAGAATGACCAGTTGCTATGATGCACACTGACCACTGGAGGGCAGACACTCAATGCAGGAGCTGCCCCCTGGTGGCCAGTATGTTCCCACAGGGAAAGCACCACTCAGCCAGAAGCTGGGCTAATGGCTGGCGAGTGCAGCAGCGGTGGCGGGAGCCTCTCCCACCTCCGCAGCACTGCTAAGGATGTCCAACTGATGGCTTAGGCCCGCTCCTTGAACATAAGCCATCAGTTGGACATCCTTTGAGGACTCCCAGACTGTGAGAAGGCACAGGCCGGGCTGACGTAACCCCCCCTCCCCCTGAGTACATGAATTTTGTGCACTGGGCCTCTAGTATCTTATAATTTTCTATCCTATGTCAAATTCTATAGCAAATAAATTTTACCTTGTCTTTATTCTTAATAAGGCAATTTAAATTGCATAGAAGACTTTTCTCATCCATATTTGATTTGTTGACAAATTTAACTAAATCACATAATTGCAATAAAAAAGTGAACTGGAATACACAGGTTTGGAAACAAATACAATTAACTTTTTATTAGCAAACAGTTAAACTGATTTGTGAAGAAATGTGTGGTTACCCATGAATTTCATTATTTCTTGAGCATTAATTGGTTTTGCAAGGGGGATAGGGTTAATGTGTTGAGTTAAATAGTAGTCTATTAAAAGAGCTTCTAGC
This sequence comes from Myotis davidii, assembly GCF_000327345.1. Classification (NCBI taxonomy): domain Eukaryota; kingdom Metazoa; phylum Chordata; class Mammalia; order Chiroptera; family Vespertilionidae; genus Myotis; species Myotis davidii. The sequence continues at coordinate 427,692 of NW_006298354.1, forward strand.
ACACTTGTGCTCAATAGAACTTTCTGTGGTGATGGAAATTTTCTCTATTTGCATTGTTTAATATGGTAGCCACTACCTACATATGGCTATTGAACATTTGAAATGTGGCTAATGTGCTTAAGGTGAGACTCTGGAACTGAAATAGTAATTTAATTAACTAACTAATTTAATTTAACTAATAACCTTGGGCAGCTCAGTTTTAGGATACAAAATCTGCACTGAGGAATATAACTGGTTCTGGAGCCTAACCCTAGAGGCTGCACCCTTAACCACAACACTACAGTACTTCCTGATTTGGTGTTTCTCAGTAATTCTTTAATGTACCAAACACATTCATATTTATATTTTTAAACAAATGACAAAGACCTCATTTACCAGCTTTACTTTTTCAAATCTAAGCTTAATATTATATATTTAAACAATTGTCAGAACTTACTAAGTTGGAATACAAAATAATATTGAATGTAAAAAAAATACTAAGTTTGTAGTATTCATGCACAACTAGAAAGCATCCTCAATTTCTATTAAAGCATAAATATATTGCATTATATTGCATTAATATAATGCATTAATATTTGTCACTACTAAATAAAGAAAATAAAATATTATGTTTGTAGATGATTCATCCCAGCAATGTTAACTTCACACAAAGTTGACACTACTTGGTTTTTTGCTTCAAATACAATGGAAAAGTAGGTTTTTGCTGCTGTTAGGGTACAAAAGAGTCATGACCACCTTGGATTACTTAATAAAAAAGCCAAGTCCATACAGCAGTTCACAACAATTTTAAAGACAAAACAAATGGTCCTATTATGTGGTCCCAACAATACTCAAAGTCTTTGACAAACAGGGCCCCGAGAAGCTGGATATGAATAATTTAGATAGGCACAGTTATTGTGAAAGTTGAGTTCATTTCAAATCTTCAAAAACATGTTTCTGTTAACCCTCAAATGTAGCTTATTGTAGTTAACATTTCTCTTAAATATATGCGTTGAATTACCCAAGCTTAGCAGCTGCTCCTTATCATTTATCATTAAGGACTTGAACTGGTTCTCTTCAACTTGTACTCTTTCTTAACCATTCTTGACAATTCTCTTTGTAGTGATTTTTCTGACACTAATGATTTTAGTAAAAGTTGGCATAGATTTGAAATTGTCCCTCCCAGTCATCCAATGATGTAGAAGAGATTGAAATGAGGCTCCTGTGAACTAGTGAAGAGAAGGAAGTAAATCGTGCATCAAAAGAAGAAAACTTAATAAATAAATAAATAAATAACCCCTGTATCAGGGAGAAAGAAGAGGAAAACTCTCCAAAATATGGAAATCCACTTGAAGGCAGAGGAAATGACTCTGTGTCTCAGCTTCTGTTTTCCCCAAAACCCTTAAGTAGGTTTTCAAAAAAGGTTGAACAGAGATGGATGGATTCCTTCCACTAAAAAACTGAAGGCATCATCAGAGTTAAAGAATGCGAAGGCCACCTCGAAGGGACTGTCAAAATAACTCACCTCCATCTTCCCCATTTCATCCTTTGCCACATTTGTCATAGATGTCCCCATGTTTTAGCTAGTAAAAGCACCTCATTTGCCTCAGTTACTTGTTTACATTTTCTCCCCGCTTCTTTATCCTCGGGATTGTTATCTGCATGCCACTTCAGTGCCAATTTCTGATATGTCTTTTTTAAAATATGTATTATTATTGATTTCAGAGAGGAAGGGAGAGGGAGAGATAGAAACGTGCCAGGACAGTAATAGAACCTGGGACCCTTCAGTCTGCAGGCTGACGCTCTATCCTTTGAGCCAAACTGGCTAGGACCTGATGTGCCTTTTTAATATCCTTGGCTGAGGCATGTCTGCACACCTAGAACTTTATAGTAGTTCTCTATGTTTTAACAGGCTGTTGGAATGAGTACTCGTTGTTGGTTTTAGGTGCACTATGTGGGGCCCAGGATGCTGGATCTGGCAGCAGCAAAGAGGAGCAGGGGTACGTAGCCTGGTTTTCCCCCTCAGCTCATGCAGGTTTGTGCTGGTGACAGCAGCCACGTTGTGTTTCTCAGGCTTTATTCTTGTAAGCCTCATTGCCTTTGATTATGATATTCCTTCTTGGTAAAAACTGTATCATCCCAATCTCCCAGGCCTCTTAGCCTGGTGTGGTAACAGTCTCCAGCACAGCCTCCAATAAACCGTGCTACCCCATATTTATAGACTTGTGTGTCCCCTCACACACTGACTCATGTGAACCCAATAATTTGCATTGCATGTGATACTGCCTGACGTCTAAAGCTAAGTTATAGGAAGCCTTGTGGCTTGTACCTTGATCGCTTGAGGCACTTGTTATTGGAGCCATAAGAATCCACCTACCCTACTGGTAGGTGGGGGATCTTATGGAGAAGCTCTGAGACTTCATGGAGATGAGGAGTATTCTAGCTGAGAACAGTCATCAAAGCCATTCCCTCCAAGGTACCAGGCATGTGAGAAAAACTGTCTTGCATCCTCCAAACTAGCCTTGCTGCTAAGTAAGTACCCAAATTATGAGATATCCTATATCATAAAAGACTAATATGTAAATCAACCAAACAGTGGAAAGACTGGTTGCTATGACGCGCACAGACCACCAGGGGGCAGAGGCTCAATGCAAAAGCTGCCACCTGGTGGTCAGTGTGCTCCCACTGGGGGAGCACCACTCGGCCAGAAGACGGGCTCACTGCTGGCGAGTGCAGCGGCGGTGGCAGGAGCCTCTCCTGCCTCCACAGCAGCGCAAAAGATGTCTGACTGATGGCTTAGGCCTGCTCCCCGAGGGGTCCCGGACTGCGAGAGGTCATAGGCTAGGCTGAGGGACCCCCCCCAAGTGCACGAATTTCTTGCACCGGGCCTCTAGTCATAAAATATTTGTTTTACATTTTAGAAATAGTTTGTCACATTGCAATTGGTAACTAAAACACCTAATTTTTACTCTTCCTTCAAGGGTTAGTTTAGGCATCACCTCTAAGAAGCCTCTGCTTTCCCTTTTAATTCCCCTTCCCAGTTTGGATTAGGTGTAAATCTTCCTTGCTGTTATGCCTTATCACATGCAATCCTACATTTCTCAGTTTGTGCTAAAGACATTCTCACTGGTATGTCTTATTTCCAGGGTATGTCTTATTCCCATTTGTGAGGGGAGCTTATCCCAGTACTTGGCACATAGCTGTTATTCAAAATAAGTTGACAAGTAAGTTGATTAAATCACAGAATCTCAGGACTGGGGGGATTTTAGATGCCACTTACAACAACCCAATTTGATCTCTCAAGTGTTTCTCCATCCTGCCTGTGTGGGAAGCCCCTCCCATGATAAGAATTTACTACTTCCTGATGCACCTTATCCCATCTTCAAATAACTCAGACTATTAGCACATGCATGTCAGTTTAATTCTCTGCTCTGATCACTTTTCTATTGTTTATTTACATTTTATTTTGTATTGGTTTCAGGTGTACAGATTAGTGGTTACACAATCATATACTTTACATAGTGTTCCCCTCAATATTTTCAGTACCCGCCTGGCACTATACACAGTTATTACAATATTATTGACTACATTCCCTATGCTATACTTTACATCCTCATGACTATTTTGTAAATACCAATTTGTACTTCTCAATCCCTTCATCTTTAACACCCAGTCCCTCAAATGCCACTACCATCTGGCAACCACTAATTCAGTTTCTGTGTCTATGAGTCTGTTTCAATTTTGTCTGATCACTTTTTCATTCCAGCTCTTCTCAGGGTTTATGTACTTTTTAATATGTTAATTTGTGCTCACCTGTGTACTATAAACATTTTTCAGCCTTTTAAATATTTTTCATGTGTACCTAATTGTATTATAAGCTTAAAAATAAAGTCGCTGTCTTAGATGTAATTCCCCACTGCTCTTAGCTGACAGATCAGTTACGCTCTGGAGTCAGATGTATTGGATTCAAATCCTGACACTACTACATATTAAGTGATTATGTGAAACCTAGATAAGTCACTTGAACTACCTAAGTCTGTTTTCCAATTTGAAAAAAAAGAGAGAAAATAATTCTTTGTACACACATTGTGAAAATTTAAAGAGATTATACACATAGTGTTTAGCCAGAACCCCAAAATATCAGATGCTCAATAAGTATTAGTTACTCTTATAATTATTACAAATGCTCAGTGCCAGTTGACCAAATTAAGCATTTTTTTCTCATATTGAGCATTGGATAACTTCCTGGTTCTATTTCATCTATCTTTTCTATTTGTAACACCTTTGCCTGGCTGCTTTTCCTATAAAAGTTTACTATAGTGGCATTTAATTTTTTAAAACGTATCTGCTTTTATGGTAGGAGATTCTAATTTGCAAATAACACCATCTACAAGAGGATACTTTTGTCAAAACCTCAGGTAGTCACCAAACCACTTGGAATCAAAGCCCCTGATTTGTTTACAAAAGAAGAAAAATGTAGCATTGTATTGATGAGTCTGTGATCTAATTTCATTGATAACAATATTCAAATTCATACCATAGGAGTTTAGATATCCTCTTGATTTCAACCTAGCTGTGTGGCTCTTCTAGATCTCAGATTTCTCTTATATAAAACTGGTAAAATAATCAATTCTATTTACCTCTCAGGGTTTTTGTGAATGAATGAAATGAGGTCCTTGAGAACAGGTATTGGTGGGGGAATGCTTCCTCTCCACTCCTGATATTTCCTTCCTGGTGTAAGGACATCCATTAGCATAGCACACGCAGCCTCTATCTATTCCTTACTCATTCTTAACTAGGGATTGGAGAGGAGTAAAGTATTTGATTGGTGACCTTGGATACAGAAATTAAGCATGTCTACTGCAGCCCTTTCCTCTCTCCTGCCTCCCTGGGGACAGCTGCCTTCAGGGAATATGTGGCCTGCTCTGTTTTCCAGGAACTATTTCTATTTTTCCAGGTCTCATTCTGCTAAATGGTTAAATTTATAATTAATTTTGGGATTCAGATTCTGAAGTACACTTGGCCTTAGAAGAATCATGTTCTTTTTAAAGATGTTTTTAAAATTATGTTTTTATTGATTTCAGAGAGAGGAAGGGAAAAGGAGAGATAGAAACATTGATGAAAGAGAAACATCAATCAGCTGCCTCCTGCACACCCCCTACCAAAACTCGGGCAAGTTATCTGACCTGGTTCATTGGGATGATGTTCAACCACACTGGCTGGGCAGAGTATCATATTTTTGAATATCAGTTTTATGAGAAATAAAGTTTATATTTTAGTATGTATCAAATTACTACTATGCCTACAGTTCAATGGGCTCAGACTTTAAGCAGGAAAGAAAAAATTTATTTATGGGGCTGTCGCAAAAGCAAGGTACTGGATTTTCGTCATTTTTATAGTTCTAGCACCTAGCACAGTGCCTGGCACATAGCAGGTACTTAATTAATGCCTTAAATTATTAAAACCCTTTTGAATAATATAAAGTGCAAGGCAAATAAATGGCAATATTTATTATTTATTTATTAAGAAAGAGCTGTGCTAGTAGATTTGTATATTTCAAATTTCCAGGAGAAACTATAGCCATGACACAGTTGATGCCCCAGGAAATTTATATAACCACTAGAGGCTTGATGCACTAAATAGGTACAAGAGTAGGCCTTCCTTCCCCCGGCTGCCAGCACTGGCTTCCCTCTGGCAGTCAGGGCCAGGGCTTCTCTCACAGCCCCAGCTTCATCTGGAAGGTGGTGTGGAAGGACATCTGTTCTAATTAGCATATTATGCTTTTATTATTATATATTGTCCTAGTTCCGGTTATTATAACAAAATACAACAAACAGTGTGGCTTTTAAACAACAGAAATTTATTTCTCACACTTCTGGAAGCTGGAAGCCTGAGACCAAAGTGACAGAATGGAAGGGTCAGGGCCCTCTTCCATGTTGTAGACTTCTTGTCAACTCATATGGCAGAGGGGGCGAGAGATTTCTCTGCCATCTCTTTTATAAGGGCACCAATTCCATTCACAAAGACTTGGCCCTTATGACCTAATCATGATTACTTCAAAAGGCCCCTCAAAAATCCCTCCTCCTCCTAATGTTATCACCATGGTTATTAGGTTGTGAACATATGAATTTTGGGGGACACAAACATTCAGGCTACAGCAACAATGCCCTATGCTCCAAAAGTTTTATAAAGTGGAATGGAAAGCTCAGTCGTACTGCATATATTACAGGTTAGAAAACTTAAGTACAAAGCAGTAATATAATTTATCTATGCTCTCACAACAAGTTTACTGTCATGTTTGGAGTAGAATAACAACTTCCAATTAGTCTAGGTACTTATTTTGAAATTCAGTGGAATATACTGAGAACACATCTGTAAGTTTCCAAATCACTAACTGTAGATGCTAAACTTGTTTACAAGTCCATTTGGAGGATTAGATTCAGAAAAACAAACAATCCAATTTAAAAAATGGGCAAAGGACCTGAATAGACACTTCTCCAAAGAAGACATACAGATGGGCATATGAAATGTTGCTCAACATCACTAGTCATCAGAGAAATGCGCAATGAAATATCACCTTACACCTGGAAGAATGGCTATCATCAATAAATCAACAAGCAAAAAGTGTTGGTGAGAATATGGAGAAAAAGGAACTCTAGTGCACTGTTGGTGGAAATGCAGATTGGTATAGCCACTGTGGAAAACAGTATGGAGTTACCTGAAAAAATTAAAAATGGAAAAACCTTACAACCCAGAGATTCCACTTCTGGAAATATATTCAAAGAAACACTAAAATACTCATCCAAAAGAATATATGCACCCCGATGAGTGGATATAAAAGCTGTGGTACATTATATATAATGTAATACTACTTGGCCATAAAAATGAATAAATAACTTTTTGAGACCGGATGGATAGTCCTAGGGGGTATTATGCTAAGTGAAACAAGTCAGACAAAGACAAATACTATATGATTTCACTTATATGTGCAATCTAAAGAACAAAATAAATGACCAAACAAAATAGCAACAGACTCATAGACACAGAGAAGAGAATAAGAGCTGACAGAGCAAAGAAAGAGAAGGGACTTGGTGAAAAAGGTAAAGTTTCCAAGAACAAATTGGTAACTAGAGACTAGTCAAATAGAGGTAAATTACAGCATAGGGCACATGATTAATAATATAATAACTATGTATGGGGCCAGGTGTGTACATGGAAAAATTGGAGGGACCGATCTGTAAAGTATATGATTGTCTAACCACTATGCTGTACAACTGAAACTAATACAAAATAATATTGAGTATAAAATGTAGTTGAAAAAAATTATAGTTGGATATGTTATGGAACTTTTGAATTACAAAGTCATTGAGGCAGACTGGATGGAGGAAGTGAGAGACTATTGAAATTAAAAAGAGTTGTGAAGGTTTTTATTGTTATCAGAAGAGTAATTACAAGCAAATTGCCACATTTATAGGGACAGCAACAGATGTGTGACAGCTGGGTTAATTGAGTGTTTGATCGGGCTTTTTCTATAGTATAAGATAATTCCATGTGCATATTACAGAGAAAAAAAGGCAGGTATCACCAAATGTCAAATGAAGAGAATAAATACCACTTGGAGAGTGTACTGATCTACTAAAATTAATGGTTTGTTTTTTTTTAGTTTGCAAGATAATAGCAATCAATTTTTGATGGTGTGGTTATAAATTTTACACCTGCAGTTTTGGTTTTAGTTTTCATGTGTTTTATTTAGTTTTTAAACATTGACACACCTGAAACTTTGTAAATGTTACAATTTAATGCAAAGCAAAAATTATATAAAGATCAAACATTTAGTAAAAATTAATACATACCTATCAAAAGATACTTTAAAGCTGTAGAGGGCTTTGAATATTACTTTAAAGTTTTTAATTTTTAAAATATAGCAGAACAAACATTTTTACTTAAGAGACTGTGAAGCACTTCACTGAATTGAGAAATTTTCATAGTTTGATTAAGATGGATTGAAGAGGCAGAAACCAAAGTCATATAGCTTTGTGTTTCAACATCCTGATAAATGATATCAGCTAAGAAAAAAATTATTCAGTGCCTTATTGTGTATATTTTTACCTAGTTCTCATTTGGTACATTATAAACTGGCACATTCCAACAATTATTATATGTAGAGAGCATTCAATTCTTTATGTCCATGTATTCCAATGGATATCAACATTGAAGTGTTTACTGCATTGAGGTCAATCAAGCTATGGCATAATTTTATTTTTTAAATATTTTAATTGATTTCAGAGAGGAAGGGAGAGGGAGAGATAGAAACATCAATGATGAGAGAGAATCATTGATCGGCTGCCTCCTGCACACCTCCTACTGGGGATTGAGCCTACAACCTGGGCTCAATCCTGGGCATGTGCCTTGACTGGGAATTGAACCCTGACCTCCTGGTTCATAGGTTGATGCTCAACCACTGAGCCACACTGGCCGGGCTTTGGCATAATTTTAATGTGAATCCTTTATCACCCTGTAAGATCATGACATAACTTATTTTATGTAATACAGGTAGTTCTCATTTCTAGTTGCTTGGCTCGTTTTCTTCCACATTGAGTACAGTATTCACAGTTATTCCTATGTCCTGCAGTGACCAGCCTCCCTCCACTTCCAGAGGCATTCTGGGAAAGGAAGTAGAAAGGCTGTAGAAGGATGTGTGGTTCCCAATTTTCATCATCAAGTCAAATAGAACCAGTGAACTGCGAGACTAAAAAATCCTTCTATTAGGACATTCCCACTTGGACACTGGAGAGCAACAGTAACTACTTCTTCAACTCTTTCAGGATGTTCTTCAGGTAAATCTGGAATGTCCTTCTTCATGGGCTGTTCATCAGGTGGTGAAACTTTGATTGAAGGCTTAGGCAAGTTCCGTTTCTTTCCTGATTTTCTGTTTGATGTTTCAAAAAATGTCTGACTCTCATTTTCAAGCACCAAATCCTCACCACCCTAGGTCCAGGATCCCACACCAGAGCTCCAAACACAAGAGGGGGGAACACACAGAGGAGAATAATGCCAACAACCTCATGTGATGCTATAGTGGCATAAGGCCCTCATTTCCAGAGCACATACTATTATTAAAGTATATGGCATAGAGTTTGCTATAACATTTCCTATTTCTAGCTTTTATGTGAAGGCTTTGCAAAATGGACATTGATGTGAATTTTGGAAGCCACATTCCCAACCCAGCACCCTATGTAGAAATGTAAATAGTACTGAAGTCAGTGAGTTTGACACTTCCACAGAGTTGGGCTGCTGGGATGGTCACTAAATTTTGACATGTGGAAGAAAGAATACAAGACTGACAAGAGACTAGAAACCTAGTCACTGGCTATGTTACTCAATAGTTCAGGGATTTAGAACAATTAATTGTTGATGGTGGCCAAGACATGGAGACAACCTAAGTGTCCTGAGATAGAGGATTGGACAAAGAATATGTGGTACATATACACAATGGAATACTACTCAGCCATAAGAAAAGACGAAATACTGCCATTTGCAGCAACATGGATGGACCTTGAGAATATTATGCTAAGTCAAATAAGCCAGTCAGAAAAAGCTAAGAACCATATGATTTTATTCATATATGGGATATAAAACTGAAACTCATAAACACAAAGAGATGTATGGTGGGATTGCCAGAAAAATGGTGGTGGGGGGTGTAGGGAGCCTAATTTATGGTGACAGTGACAGAAGAAGATTTGATTTTGAGGGGTGGGCACACTGCAATATACAGATCTTGTAGCATAGAAATCTATACCTGAAACCGATATGATCCTATTAACCAATGTCACTCCAATCCTATATAATAAAAGCTTAATATGCTAAGTGTCCTGTCATCCATTCAACCAATCAAAGCATAATATGCCAATGATATGCTAAGGCCGCTCAACCGCTCGCTATGATGTGCACTGACCACCAGGGGGCAGACAGTCGACTGGTCTACCACTCACTATGATGGGCACTGACCACCAGGGGGCAGAAGCTCTGACTGGTAGGTTAGCTTGCTGCTGGGTCTGGCTGATCAGGACTGAGCAAGATGAGCTGGACATGCCCTGGAGCCCTCCCGGGGTCCCACCCTAGCTGGCCAACCTCCTGAGTCCCTCCCCAGCCCCAGTCATGCGCCAGTGGGGTCCCTTGGCCTGTCCCGTGCCCACTTACAATCCGGGACCCCTTGAGGGATGTTGGTGAGCCAGTTTTGGCCCAATCCCTCAGGCCAGGCCGAAGGACCCCACTGGTGCATGAATTTGTGCACTGAGCCTCTAGTAAATTTATTTATTTTTTTAAATTGTTGGTTTCTCTGGGCTCAGTCAGTTCCCTGTCTCAAAAAACAGATGGTTGGATTAAATGATCTCTAAACCCCTTCTGTGGTTCTATTTCATTGTAGGAAGAAAAAAAAGTAACGTTTTAGCTTTTTTGTTGTTTTTCTTAATTGTAAGAGATATTTAAGACAAAGTATAAATGCCACTATCCAATGGGAGCAAATATATTAAAATCTTCCAGTGAATATTTATTGATGGGATGACTTATTATCTTATGTAAACTGATGAGGATGGAAAGTAGTAGAAAGTGCATAATTTCAGTCATGAGGGTCCATTTTGTTTTCCCAAATATGTATGCATCATCTGTTCCTAGGTTGACATAAGTTTGTATAATTTCTATTAGCTGCTGAATTGGAGGAGGCTGTAAGGATTTGTCCAAGTGTAGATAATCACTACACATACAATTCCAGCATAGTGGATCCATAGATTTTAAATTTGTCTTCACCAAAATCGTCTGGAGAGCTTGGAACAAATGCAAATTCTGATCAGTAAAACAGCTACCACACTTAGAGAAAATAACCATAGATATTAAAGTTCCTGAGATCAACTTCTAACTCTATCACTTATTAGCTCCATGCTTAGCCCCCAACCCTACCAGATGTCACTATCAGTTCTGATCTAACTCCTCCATGTTCCTTATCTCCCATCACAGGTGCAAGACCAACAAAATAAGGTGGTAGCCTATTTTGTTCTCCTGTTGGGTAAGAAAGGCCCCTATGCGAATATTACTATCCATTTCCCTTAATGCACAATTGAAGTTGTCCAATATGCAGCCATTCTGTCTCATTCTCCCCTCTATGCCCCCTCTCCTGCCCAGGCATGGCTACCACACCTCTACCCCAAATATAGTTACATTGACCAAGAGATTCAATAGTAATACTTTTTAAATTTACTCTCTTTATAACCCTGGTAGTTCTCCATTTTTGTGCACAAACACAGGCATATGACTTCTGTGTGAAAAACTCAGAGTCAGTCCTACAGCTCCATTCTAACTGTCCCAGCTGCCCCATCCCATAGCACACAACATGTCCCAGTACTCTATTTGTTGTGTTTGATAGTCGTGAAATCAGAGGAGACTGCTCAGAAGAAACTGTATTTGGGCTGGGCTTTGAAGAACAGGGCAGGATTTTGAAGAGGTGAAGAGAAAGGACATTCCAGAAAGAAGGAATAGTATAATCGAATGCATAAGAGACCAGAGTATTGGTTCTCAAACTTTACTGTGTATAAGAAACACCACAAGATTTTGTTTAAAATGCAGATTCCTGGACCACTCTAAAAGAGAGTCTTATTAGACTGGTCTTGAATGAACCCATGCATCTGCATTTTAAATTAAATTGATCAAGTATTTATCAAACATCTATTATGAGCTATCTGTATAGTTGTCCAACTTGTAACTTTAAAGGGAAAAAAAGAGGGTCTTCTGACTCCATCATGATGTTGACCTCACTCGCCATTACTCTATATATAACAGTGTTTCTAAATGTATGATCTCTGGACCAGTAGCATCAGCATCACCTGAGAATCTGTCAGAAATGCAAAGTATCTGGCTCTACCTCAGACCCAGTAAATAAGAAATTCGGGAGTTGTGACCTAGCAATCTAGGTTTGAACAAGCCTTCCAGATGATTCTAACATCTGTTAGAATCAGAGAACCACAGTGGTTTGAGAGCCACTGCTTTAGACTAGTATTGGCTTTGTGTAATATACTTGACCTTCACATTTGCTATTAGATTCTTTCACAGTTCAAACCAGTATTTACAAAGCAAGAGTGGAGAGATATTTATCTCATAATTTAATTTAAAAAACAAAAATATGCAGCTAATGTATTATTAGAACTACTGATTCTTTATCCATCCTGGTGAAAATATTAAATAATTTTGAAAATGTTTCCTTAGAAGACATTGCCTAATTTAGTTGTTTAAACCAATGGATATGATGGCATGATTGTGTTTTCATATGAATATGTAGATTACATTTGTTTGTTACTATTTTCTCAACACAATTGTAGTTGCACATTTGAACCACATGGGGAGCTTTTAGAAAGCAGATGCCTAGATGTACCTTCTTCCCCATTCTTATTTAATTGGTCTGTATTGGGGCACAAGCATTGGCTATCTTTTATGAGCTACTTCTCAGGGGATTGTTATGCAGCCAGGTTTGAGAATCACTGGCCTCAAGTTTTCTATGTGACTCTTACCTTGCTTCAATGTCTACCCTATCTTTAATAAGATTTATCTTTTTAAAAATGCAACAATGAAACAGTCTAAACAAAAGCAGAGTTTTGAAAAAGCAGTAATGGTTAGCAGGTCAAGACATTACAATTCAGATCTCTTCCATTGTTTAATCAGTATATCATTTAATAATAGAAGCCTGGTGCACGAATTTGTGCATGGCGGTCGGGTGGGGGGTTGGCCAGCAGCCCCAATCTAATTGTGTAGATGTGTTGAGGTAACGGCAAGCAAAGACCACAGACAGAGTGTCCCAGGACGGCCTGAACGCCAGCTACACTCTGAGGTGGAAATACAGCTCTACTTCACTGCCCGCACTTAGACCACCTCATTCTCCCTGGGGCAGAGTTGCTGATAGACAGGTCGTCTCTCCTACCTCAGCTGCACATTTTCTCAGGGCTCCACCACCAAACATGAGAGGTAACTGATTTCAGCCAATGGTGGCAAACCGCCGTAGGAGTGCTAGCCAATCAGCGGTTGGGAGTCCAGAAAGGCACGGGGCCAGGCTAGAAGTGGCTGATGGAGGCAGAAGGGCAAGCAGGGCATGGTGTGGTGGCAGAGAGGTAAGATGAGTGGTGCTTACTTTACATCTTTGCAGTGAGACTGCTGCCTCGCCCCTTCTGCTCCCTCCCAGCTACTACTCTGTCTTGATCAGCGTCAGGGTCACTCTCCTCCTACAGGCTTCCCCGACCCAGATTCTCTGGTGCCCAGAGCCTTAGCTGGGGGTAGGGACCGACTGCGGGGAGAGATCACGGGAGATTGGCTATGGGATCACACTGACCACCAGGGGGCAACTCTTGCGTTGAGCATCTGCCCCCTGGTGGTCAGTGCATGTCATAGCACCTGGTCGTTCTGGTCATTCCAGTAGTTGTGTAGATGTGCTGAGGTAGCAGCAAACAAAGACCACAGACAGAGTGCCCCTAAATGGTCTGAACACCAGCCTACACTCTGGGTGGAAATACAGCTCTACTTCACTGCCCGCACTTAGACCACCTCATTCTCCCTGGGGCAGAGTTGCTGATAGACAGGTCGTCTCTCCTACCTCAGCTGCACATTTTCTCAGGGCTCCACCACCAAACATGAGAGGTAACTGATTTCAGCCAATGGTGGCAAACCGCCGTAGGAGTGCTAGCCAATCAGCGGTTGGGAGTCCAGAAAGGCACGGGGCCAGGCTAGAAGTGGCTGATGGAGGCAGAAGGGCAAGCAGGGCATGGTGTGGTGGCAGAGGTAAGATGGCAGTGGTGCTTACTTTACATCTTTGCAGTGAGACTGCTGCCTCGCCCCTTCTGCTCCCTCCCAGCTACTACTCTGTCTTGATCAGCGTCAGGGTCACTCTCCTCCTACAGGCTTCCCCGACCCAGATTCTCTGGTGCCCAGAGCCTTAGCTGGGGGTAGGGACCGACTGCGGGGAGAGATCACGGGAGATTGGCTATGGGATCACACTGACCACCAGGGGGCAACTCTTGCGTTGAGCATCTGCCCCCTGGTGGTCAGTGCATGTCATAGCAACTGGTCGTTCCAGTCATTCCAGTTGTTTGATTGTAATGATCGCTTAGGCTTTTATATATATAGATTCTTTGGTGATATAGAAATCTGGACAGTAAAGTCCTTGAAAGCAGGGACTTTGTCTTGTCATTTTTGTCCTCACTGCCAGGCACAGTATAGACACTCAAAAGTATCTGTTGAATAAATGAATGAAACAAAAGAATAAGGGAGGAAGGAAAAAAGGAAGGAAGTGAGGAATGAGTGAGCCAATGACCTGGCAAGTATCTGTGTTCTTATCTACTGTCTTACATTTTATTTTGAGGCTCTGACTAAACACCACTTATGTGTGGGGCATGCAGGAAGCAGCCGATCAATGATTCTCTCTCACCATTGATGTTCCTATCTCTATCTCCTTCCCCTTCCTCTCTGAAATCAATAAAAATATATTCAAATACATATTGTATATAATAAAAGCCTAATATGTAAATTGTCCCCTTGGGCGATTGTTTGACCAAGAGACTGGGAGTTTAACCACTCACTATGATGCGTGCTGACTACCAGGTGGCTGCGCAGAACATGGTGGGTGTTGGCGATGCAGTGCTGGCAGCGGGCGGCAGTGGAGGTGCGGCCAGCCCTGATGGGCCCTGACAAGAGCAGGATGTAGCTGGATGAGGAACACGTGAGCGGGCAGTGCCAGGCCAAGGCAGGTGCAAGCAGGGGCCCGATCGCCCAGCCAATCACCCTGCAAACAGCGACCAGTGGTGGTAGGGGGGCCCGGCCCCAATTGATAGCCCCACAGGCAGGACGGTGGAGCAGGTGAGGGGGGCAGCAGCAGGCCAAGGCAGGGTGCCAGGGATTTCTGTGGGGCTGCAAGGTTGGGGGCGCGAGCTGTGCCCAATCTCTGCAAGCCACTCCAAGGGACCCCACCCATGTACGAATTCATGCACCGGGCCTCTAGTGTATATACTTTTTTTTAACAAAAGAAGTGAGCAAAACAGTCTGTGCCTTCATGGAGCTTACATTTGAAGACTGTAAATGTAAAAAACAATACATTTAGTGCCAGAATATCATGAGGGAAAAGACAGAGCACATAAAGTAGAAATACTAAAAATATGTAGAATTAGTTGGACCATCTCTTGATTATTTTCTGAGTTTCTATCTCCTTTTATTTTTCCATTCTGCTCTGAACTACCACTTTTGGCAATCCCCCCATGCTTCTTTGTCCACTGTAAAAGCCATTCTCTGCATAAATTGGATGTTTATTTCTTGTTACTTTCAGTTATAAGCTTTTCATGCTCTAGTTTTAAACATTTCTCAAATCTAAGTTGTATCACCACATGTGACAGATCCACTACAACTTAGCAATATTTGGGGCCATGTCATTAGCAATCATTATTTCAAGGTTTTGAGCTTGGTTGAAAGTGGGGTGGGGACTGAGAGAATGAGAGAGAGATTGAATTAGAATGAGAATGTTAAGAGCATGCAAAGTTGGTCCATGTTTACTGGTTGCTAGAGAAGAGAGGGTATTTTTTTTAGGTCAAGTTGTGTGTTCTTTTTCAGACCTCTTAATGACTGTACTCCTGCATAATCAATGTGATTACCTTTGTAGTAAATTTTTTCTACTTGTTAAAATGTCTGAGAAGACCAAACTGACCATTTTTCAGGCCATTTCTTAAACACCTTTAATCAGGAATACTTTCTCAAATCATACATTAAAAGTGCTATATCTTACACAGAGGACATTCATAATTGCTATTTTTTTTTAAAATTTTATAACAGTTTATCTGAGCAGGCCTGTCAACACATGCTGGGAAGCAAGATCTCCCATTCATAATTATTAAACACTGGCAAATGAAGTGTGTTATTTTATTTATTTATTTATTTTTAATTGATATTTAGAAAGAGAGGAAGGGACAGGGATAGAAACAAAAATCCATGAGAGAGAATCATCATCTACCAGTATTGGCTGCCTCCTGCACACCTCGTACTGTGGATCAAGCCCACAACCCCAGGCATGTGCCCTGACCAGGAATTTGACTGTCACATCTTGGTTCCTGGGCCCACATTCAACCACTGAGCCATACAGTGTGAAGTGTGTTATTGAAACACTATGAAAGGTCAGTTTTTCAGTCCCAGCATTTAAGACTATTTTATTGTCTAAGATTGTTGTTAAAAAAAGAAAACAACAACAAAGAAAAATAACACCTTTATATTTTTATTTTATACAAATGATAGTTTATTTTAACAAGTACTTTGAAGATACAGAAAAAAATTAAAAAGTTAATTAAAAGTTCTATTATTGCCTGGCTGGTGTCGCTCAGTGGTTGAGCATTGACCTGTGAACCAGGAGGTCATGGTTCAATTCCTAGTCAGGGCACATGTTTGGGTTGCAGGCTCAACCCCCAGTGTGCAGGAGGCAGCCTATCAATGATTCCCTCTCATTATTGATGTTTCTTTTCTATTTCTCTCTTCCTTCCTCTCTAAAATCAATAAAAATATATATTTTTAAAGTGCTATCATTGCAGTGTCCTCTGTGTCCCCACCTGTTGCTGGTGGAAGTGGGCTTCTTGCGATGACACAAGAAAAAGAATTTTATGAGACTCACATGGGAGACTGAGTGATATTTTATTTACATGGAATTAAGCCCAAGTTTCCAAGGTCCCATCTCCCTCTGTCCGACTAAGGAAAAAGTCCAGCAGTGTCTTCAGCAGAACTAGGATTAACGCCATTGCCCAGAGTTTCTGCTCCATATTTGCACAGTCCAGTCCAATATCAGGTTAGTTTAGCTTTGTTCCCAGATGCAGTCCATTGTGTGTGGGGTCTGCATGGCCATGTGGTCATGGTCCACATGGCTTCTAGGGCCAAATGGCTATGGAGGCTACACAGGTGAGTGCAAGGAAGCAGGAGCAAAGCCAGGGGAACAGGAGAGAAAGAGAATTCCTTTGTCTGAGGATTATGTATTCCCAAATTTTCCTGGGCTTGCAACAGCTCTACCCCTCTAGCCAATGATCTTTGTTCCCAGGTTAGACAGACAGGCAAATATTTTCCCTATGTCACCCTGACTTTACTGTGCATGCGCCCCTCTTCCCTCTTGTTGGACTCCTTCTCCCAGTGATCTGCAGGGAATGGACAGGTGATGGTTCCCTGAGGAGTGCAAAGTTGCAGCTTCCTGGTGACCCTACCCACATGACCCTGCCTATAATGGTCTGGCCTTTCTTTTGCTTTCTTCCTGTTATTAATAACTAGCTAATTACAATGGGAACAATAGCATTCATACTTGTATAACAAAGACACACAACAAAATGCAAAGTAATTATTTCATATCAGCACTTTTTTCTATGCATAGAATGATGCTTTGTGTATAATTTTGTATCCTACTTTTAAAATTTAGTATTGTACCTAAGGCATTTTCATAAATCCCTAAATATTTTATAAAATATAGTTATAATTTTTATATAATGTTATGCCATATAGATGTACCATGCTTTATTTTACTATTCCTGTACAATAAGATACTTAGGTTGTCTCTATGTATGGGATATTGTTAATCATACTGCCACAAATAAAGCTCGCTTTCATGCATTTCTGGTTGTATCCATATGTTGTAAACCTATATATGCAAATACATGAATGCCCAAATATATGAATTTTATATGGCTCTTTATATATATTTTTGTCCAGAAAGATTACAACTATCTACACAGCCACAAATATAATATATGGGAGTATCTGTCCACTCTATTAACACCAGAATTGTGTATTACCACATGGAAAAACTGGCAGTCATTTTTGTTTCTAGTAAACTGGCAGACCAGGTGCCCAGACTACTTTCTCGATGGAAAACAAATATAAAGCTCAATAAAAACACTTTATAAATCTTCTTGAATATATCCATAAGCTGAAAAGAAAATAAGAAATTATCATCCAGTGACCAAGTGAAGGCAGAGACCTGGAAGAGCTAAGCAGATCTCTGAAGTCAACTTTTACTTTGAGAGTATTTGCTGAACTTAAACTATCACAGCCTTTGGAGCTCCAGGAATAGGCGACAAAACCCATGGCTCACCTAAGATGGAGAATCTAGCAGGAGATCTTTTACAAAGCTTGGGCCCTACAGAGCCATATCCATGCATAATTTAAGGGTTAAATAGAAATAAATATGTTCCTCACCAGGATACTGCAAGGGAAACTGTACTGTTTCCTTTGAATCTTGACATGTGAGGTAATCTCCTCGTGAGATTTTATAATAGCAAGCTAGCCCTCACAGAGGTTTACAGCCCAAGTACACACCACCTGGGTAGGTTGGCAAACCTAAAGCTGAGTATTTATATTAAAGCAAATCTGAGTGGTGGTTCCTCTAAGTGCCTGACAGGATGAACCTCAAAATTCTTTTTTTGAGAGAACTCACCTTTATTCCAAGCCCAAGATGCTTCCTACAGATAGAGGTTAAAGGAAAATGAGGAAAAAAATAATTAAAGGAAAAGTCACCATGAATGAGAATGAGTAGGAACAAAAGACAAACAGAATAAGATAGACAAAACTTCATCTTTATAACTATCAGACTTAGAGTAGAAATTATGTTTTTCATATTTCAATAAATTAAAAGAAATAAAAATATGAGTAAAGAGCAAGTAGATATGAAAATAAATCATCAGAACCCATAGAAATGGCATATATTAATACTGAAATTTAAAACTTGTTAGATGGGCTTAACAATGGACTACAGTAGAGATTCAGTGAACTATAATAAAGAACTGAAGGAAGTGTACAACCCAAAGAGATGAAGAGATGGGAAATATGAAAGAGGTTAATAGGTTTGTAGGAGAGACTGAGATGATCTAACATACATTTGATCAGAGATCCAAAGGAGAAAAAAAAGAGTGGAACAGAGGAAATACTTGAAGATATAATGGCAAAACTTTTTGTAGAACTATTAAAAGATATCAGTGCATGGATTCAAGAAGCCTAACTAGTCACAAGCTAAAATTAAAAAGAAATCTACTCCACATAACATCCCTCATGGACATCCATATGACATGATATCATATACACTCCACAGTAGGCACAATTTAAAGATAAAATAAGTGAAAGGCAAAATAATGGAAAAGATACAGTAGTCCCCCTTATCCTTGAAGCATATGTTTCAAGGCCCCAATGGATGCCTAAAACCATGGATAGTGCCAAACCCTAGATACCATGTTTTTCCCTATACATGCATACCTATAATAAAGTTTAATTTATAAATTATGTACAGTTAGACATTAACAACAATAACTAATAATGAAATAGAACAATAACAGCAATATCTATATATATAAAAGCCTAAGCAACCTTTACAACCGGTCGCTATGATGTGCACTGACCACCAGGGGGTAGACGCTCAATGCAGAAGCTGCCCCTGGTGGTCAGTGCGTTCCTACAGCCAACCTCCTGCGGTCCCTCCCCCTGGCCGGCCGGCTAGATTACCCCCAATCAGGACTAGGTTAGATGGGCTCTGATTGGCCCTGATCACCAGCCAGGCTGAGGGACCCCACCTGTGCATGAATTCATGCACCGGGCCTCTAGTACTATAATAACAGTTATGTAAATGTGGTCTCTCTTTTTCAAAATATCACATTGCACTATACTCACCTGTTCATTTAAAGGAAGCACTTTATGGTTTCTCTTTGGTAAATAAGAATTTCCAGCATCACGACTTATGCATTTTGGGACCATTATTAAGTAAAATAAGGGTTATTTGAACGCAAGCCCTGTGATACCAAAACAGTCAATCTGAAAATTCACCAGGCTTCTAAGTGACTAACAGGTGGGGAGCATCTACAGTGTGAAGACGCTGGACAAAAGGGATGATTCACATCCCAGGTGTGAGAGAGAAGGAAACTCAAGATTTCATCATACTACTAAGAACAGCACACAATTTAAAACTTATGAATTGTTTCTTTCTGTAATTTTCCATTTAATATTTTTAGACTGAGCTTGACTGCATGGTAATGGTAATAATGGAAAGCCAAGGTGGATAAGGGATGGCTGCTTATATAGTCCTGCAACCATAAAATGTTGGAGTGGTTATACTAATAGACAAAACAGAGTTTAAAATAAAATATGTATTACAGATAAAGAGGACATTTTATAATGACAAAAGTGTCATATATTAGGAATAAATAAGAATTTAAAAATTATATACTGAATTGTGTTCCCCCTCTCCAAATTCATATGTTAAAGCCATAACTTCATTGTGACTGGAATTGTAGATAGCACCTTTAAATAGTAATTAATTTTAACTGAGTCACAAGGATGGGGCCCTAATACAATGTGACTGGTGTCCTCATGAGAGAAGAGAGAGAAATATCAGGGATGCTCACAAACAGAGAACAGGTCATCTGCAGGCCAAAGAGAGAGGCTTTAGGAGAAATCAACTCTGTTTACAGCTTGATCTTGGAATTGCAGTCTCCAGAACTGAGATAATAAATTACTGGATGTTTAAGACATCCAGTCTGTGGTATTTTTAAAAAGTAGCCATAGCTAACTAACTAGAATTTTAGTACTGGGAAGTGGGGTGTTGCTATAACAAATACCTAAAATTGTGGATATGGGTTTGAAACTGGGTAGAGATTGGAAAATTTTTGTTATAGGAAGTTATATATATATAT
>NW_006298354.1:448407-454930 GCF_000327345.1 Myotis davidii
ATGTGTGTGTATTTAAAATTTTTATTTATTTTTTACTTGATAGATTTGACATGTTAAAATTTATAAATTTAGGCTGTAAAGCATGTTACTTTTATACATTTATATATTATAATATAATTGCTATGGAAGCAATAGGTATCATATTACATCATAATAGGACAGTATTATTGACTATACTATTCATTACACTATGCATTATACCATGTTTATATTTCTGCTAGAGGCCTGATGCACAAAATTTGTGCCAGGGGTTTGGCCTTCGCAGCCCTGGCTTCGTCCAGAAGATCGTCCAGCCTAATTAGCATATTATGCTTTTATTATTATAGATGTGTTATTTACTACTACTTACAAGTTTGTACCTTGAAATACCATCAATTTCTCAACCCAGCCTCCAGCTTCTGGTAACCACTATTATATTCTGTGTTGGGTTTTTTTTTTTTATAGGTTTGGCTTTTTTTTTTTACAAAATTCTCTATAGAAATGATAGTGTACAATACTTTTCTGTCTGACTTATCTTAGCATAGGTGCTCAAGATCCATTCACATTGCAAAAGGCAGGATATTTTTCTTTCTCATGGCTGAATAACATTACATTGTGTATCTATACCATATCTTTTTTATTCCTGCATCCATTATTGGGTATTTGGGTTGTTTCCATATCCTGGCTAAGGAAATAAAGGAAAACTATCCCAGTCACAAGAGCAGCTAAACCAATAAAGTAATTAGGTATAAATTTAACCAAGGAAATGAAAGATCTGTATAATGAAACTGTAAGACTTTGCTGAAAGAAACTGAAAATTTTCTTGCCACAAACAGATGGAAAGTCATCCTGTGTAGATGGATTGGAAGAATAAGTATTGTTAAAAAACAAACAAACAAACAAACAAACACCCGGCCATACTACCCAAAACCATCTACAGATTTAATGAACCTCCACAAAATTACCAAAGTCATTCTTCACAAAAATAGAAGAAGCAATCCTAAAATTAGTGTGGAACCACAAAAGACCCAAAATAACAAACAAAATCCTGAGAGAAAAAAAAAAAAAACAAAGTCGCAAGTATCACACTTTCTGATTTCAAACTATACTACAGAGCCATCGTAATAAAACAGACGATACTGGTACAGAAATAGACACATAGATCAGTGGAACAGGATAGAGAGCCCAGAATTCAATTTCAGTATTTATGGTCAACTAATATTCAACAAGAAGCTAAGAGTATTCAATTGCAGAAGGATAGCTTTTTTAACAAATGGTGCTGGGAAAACTAGAGAAACACATGCGGAACATGTTGTTTCCATATTTTGGCAATTCTGAATAAAGCTGCTATAAAAATTTGGGTGCAGGTTTTATGTGGAAATGTCAATCCATTTGGGCAAATATCAAGGAATAAAATTGCTGGATCATATGATAAGTCTATGTTTAGTTTTGTCGGAAACTACCAAACTGTCTTCCAAATTGCCTGTACCATGTTTGCATTCCCACCAGTAATGAATGAGAGTCTCTGTTACTCCACATCCTCACAGGCTTTTGGTGTTGTCAGTTTTTTGGATGTTAGCCATTCTAATAGGTGTGTGGTGATGTTTAACTTTTTAAAACACGTCTTTGTTAGTCATTTACATTTTGTATTTGATGAATCACTTAGCCAGAACCTAAGATTTCATAGGAGACACACATGGAATCAGAATGTCTCATATTAAGTAAAACTCCTTAATAAGGTTTTATTTCATTTACAAAACAGATGGATGCAACAAGGCATTGTTTGGGGGCAGAATTTATGCTTGGGTGAAAAACATGATCAGCACATAAAATTTGCAATTAAGGGAAATGCATTTCACCAGCAAAAATACCACTCCAATTTTCATACAATGATGGGCAGTTATTTAAACAAGTTTTATTTGAGTAATTCCTCTGGTGCTTTGTCATAATTTAGTAAGAAGACATATGACTATAAACACATTCTATGACTTGCTGACTTAAGTTCCTTACATTCCTAGTATATGAATAAAGAAATCTGGTCTGTGCCTAGCCCCGACTGTGGTAAACTGGTTCAAAACAATAGATTTGATGGACACTCAGTCAAGATATTTGATTTTCATTACAAAATTCTGTCATCACTAGACCAAGAAACCACAAATGCACTTACGAACGGTAGGAGTCAAATGTAGTCACTCCACACTTGGCGTGTTCTCATTATAAGCAATTATTGGGAAGATGCCTACCAGTATTTATATTTCTCTTCTTTCTCTGTTTTACTGTTGTAATAAGCTAGTTATTAATATTAATAATATAAAGAAAGCAAAGGGAAAGCCAGGTATTATAAGCATGGTCATCTGGGAAGCTTCACCAGGAAGCTGCAACTGTACACTTCCCAGGGAACCACTGGTCCGTTCCCTGCAAATCACTGCAGAAGGGGTCCAACAAAGGGGAAATGGATTTATGCTCAGTGAAGTCGGGGTGACATAAGGAAGGTGCTTGTTTGTCAGTCTAACCTGGGGAAATGATAATTGACTAGAGGGAGTGGAGCCACTGCAGGTTCACAAATTCCTGAAGGATTAATTAGATAAGCTCCTAGTTAAAATCCCCAGAAAAAGAAATATTTGCTCTTGTTTCTCTTTATTTGTTCCTGCTTCCTTGCACTCGCTTGTTGTGTGACTTGTGCTAGCCAGCCATGTGGCCCTAGAAACCTCATGGCCCATGGCCAGGGGAACTCTAACTTATTGGGACTGTATCTAGGAGCACAAGGTAAGCTAGCTAGATGCTGGACTGGACTGTGCTCCAATACAGGAAGGAAAATTCTGGGCAGTGGTTTTAATTCTAGCTCTGCTGAAGACAAAATGGGACTTTTTCCATGGCAAGATGGAGGGAGATGGGACTTGTATGTCTATTTCTTTCATGAGGTTAGGGAAGTTTTGACATTATTTTTTCAGATAGGTTTTCAATTTCTTGCTCCCTCTCTTTTCCTTCTGACACCCCTATGATGTGAATGTTGGTACACTTGAAGTTGTCCCAGAGGCTCCTTAAACTATCTTCATATTTTTGTATTCTTTTTTGGTGTTGTTCATCTGATTGGGTGTTTGTTTGTTTTTTGCTTCCTTAGATTCCAAATGCTTGATTTGATTCTTGGTCTCATATACTCTACTACTGATCCAGTGTAAATTATTCTTTATTTCTGTTAGTGCATCCTTCATTTCTGACTGGACATTTTTTAGGTTGTTGATGTCACTAAGTTCCTTGAAGTTCTCACTAAGTTCCTTGGTGATATCAGTAAATTCCTTAATATCCTTATAACCATTATTTTGAACTCTATATTTGGTAGTTTTCTTGCTTCCATTTCATTTAGTTCTTTTCCTAGAGATTTCTCCTATTCTTTCATTTGTGACATATTTCTTTGTCTCTGCATTTTGGCTGCTTCCCTGTGTTTGTTTCCATGTATTAGGTAGATCTGCCATCTCTCCCAGACTTGGTAGAGTGGCCTTGTGTAGTAGGTGTTCTCCTGGAGGGCCCAGTGGCTCAGCCTCCCCAGTCACCTGAGCTGGGCACTCCAGGTGCACTCCTGTGTCATCTGTGTGCACTGTCCTATTGTAGTTGAGCCTTGATTGATGTTGGTTTCACTGGGAGGGATTTACCGCCAGACCAATAGGTTTTGAGGATTGGCTGTGACTACAGCAAAAGAGCTGTTCTACAGGTGATACCGCTATGACACAGGACTTGCTCACTGAACCTGCCCCTTTAGTGTGTCACTTGTGGAGGTGTTAGGGTTGTAATTCTGTGTGGTCAAAACTGATGACCAGATGTACTGGCTCTGAGGTCTCCCGGGAGGTGCAAAGTCTGCCTCTGCTTATATCCTGCCTGGGACCACCCACCATGAGCTACAAAGCAATCTACACATGACTGCTATTTGTGTTGAACTTGGAGGTGCCCAGGAGAGGCCAAGCTGTGAACCACGGCAGGTTTCCACTAGTGCTGGGCCTGGGGCCACTTATTGAGAGGTATGGGACATGCTGATGCCAGCTTCTACTTGTTTGAGAAATTTTAGTAAAGTCTAAAGCATGAGGCAAGAGAGGGCAGTTGTATGGAAAAGCCACTGGAAATGGCTTGGATGAGCCTACAAGTAGGCGGTGAGGTGGGGTCTCAGGGAATCACCAGGGAGGGGCAAAAATCGTGAACAAGGTTCATGGAGATTCAGATATGGTACAGCCTGTTGGCTCTGTGGCAGGGAGGGCTTAGCAAAGGCACACTGGCTTTTGCCAGCACTTATATCTGGAAGAAAGCTGCCCCTCCAGCTCCCTCCCTGATTCTGGACAAGTTAGTTCCTCGCCGAATGTCCCAGTTACTTTTAAGCTGCTGCCCTAGTGCTGGAACTCAGAGGGAGTGGGTTTAAGTAACTGCATGTGCAGGCCCTTTAAGATGAACTGCCTGGGACTCCCACAGCCTCCCTGTTACTCAGCCACAATCCCTGCTGGTTTTTACATTCAGAAGTGGTAGGGACTTCTCTTCCCAGCACTGGAGCCCTTGGATGGGGGCCTTGTGTGGAGCAGGGAAACCTCACACCTCAGGGAAACTGCATAGCCAAGCTATCCCACCCAACTTTATTTTTTATTTTTTTTTAAATATATTTTCATTGATTTCAGAGGGGAAGGGAGAGGAAGAAAGATGGAAACGTCAATGATGAGTGAGAGTCATTGATCAGCTGCCTCATGCAGACTCCCTACTAGGGATTGAGCCCACAACCCGCATGTACCCTAACAGGGAATTGAATCATGACCTTCTGATTCATAAGTTGACACTCAACTACTGAACCATACCAGGCTCCCTCACGATTTTATTTTATTTTATTTTATTTTATTTATTTCTTTTGCTGCAAAAAGCTTTGTTTCATTTGGTCCAGTGCATGGGAGAGGGCTTCAATGTGGTCCCAGGTTCGATTCCAGTCAAGGGCATGTACCTTGGTTGCAGGCACATCCCCCGTGGGGGGCATGCAGGGTATTTTTTTAAGAATGACTAGTGGTTTCGGGAAGAGGCTCAGGTAAAAGCCAGAGACCAGGAGGGAATGCAGAGGGGCTTCTGGGCTCCAAAGGTGTTGGTCATGGTTAAGGGTGAGCCTTTCGAAGGTTAAGGACCAGCCTGCGGATGTTAGTCAGGTGTTGCCCATCTTCTTGATCAGTTTCACCTCCTCATCCAGGAAGTGGTTCTCCAGGAAGTCGCAGAGATGAGGGTCACAGCTCCAAAAGGGCCTAGTTCAGGTTCTTCTCCAAGGCCACTCATCTTGGGAAACTTCAGCATGTCCTGGAAGAGAATGCAGCCACCCGTCTTTTTTAGCAACTTTAAGAGATGCTCAGTGCCCTCACGCTTCTCCACCAACTCGCCAAAAAAGCGGCCCACACCCTGGAGAGCCACATCCTCAGGGTCAAAATAGCAGCCCAGACAGAGGTAAGTGTGGGAGGCCCGCAGATGCAGGTTGGCCAGGTGGTTGACTGCAGCCTCCTCAGTGGAATAATTCTTACGAATTTGGGAGTTCATGATTGTTCAGCAATAAGAAGTTAAGGTAGGAAAAAAACCTGTGTGTTGCGTGGTCCTGAAGGTGGTAACTGGATAAGACACAGGAGGGTGGTTGGAGGCTGGAAGAAGGGGTGTCCCTAGGTCTGTTCCATCCAAACACTGTTGAAGCAAGAGACAGATCCTGGACCCTTGAGGGCACTGTCTCCCTCGATATTTTAAACCGCCACACATGGGTGTGGGACCAGTAGGTTCTGCAATTGAACCCTGTGTCTCTGCCCCTCCTACCAGTCTCAATATGTTCTTCTTTACTTCTCTAGTTGTAGGACTTCTATTCAGCTAGATTTCAGGTGGTTCTAAATGGTGGTTGTTCTGTATTTTAGTTGTAAATTTTGATGTGGTTGTGGGAGGCACTGAGTATTGCCACCTATGCCACTATCTTGACCCGAAGCTTGACTATTTTTCTCCATAACCCACATTCAGCTTATGAGAAAATCCTGTGGGTTATACCTTCAAAATATGTCTAAAATATTTACAACTTTCACTACTACCAACATTTTGGACCACATCTAAGCAACTGTCATCTCTCACCTACATTATTATAATAGACTTGAGGCACGGTGCACAAAATTCGTGCATGGGTAGGGTCCCTAGGCCTGGTCAGCCATCAGGGCCAATCGGGGCTTTCTGGCTGCTGGCCAGGGCCTCCCTAACCCAGCTGTTGGCTGCAAGCCAGGGCCATCCTTCATTCCACACCACCCCCGGTGGTCAGCACATGTCATAGTGAGCAATCGAACTCCCAGTCTCTCAGTTAAACTCCCGAGGGGACACTTTGCAGATTAGCCTTTGTGTGTGTGTGTGTATATTCTATCTAATAAAAGAGAAACATGGTAATTAGCCGTAACTTCACTACCCTTCCCATTGGCTAATCAGCGAGATATGCAAATTACCTGCCAACTAAGATGGTGGTTAATTTGCATACTCGCAATGATGGGAGGCAAAAGGGGAAGGATGGACCACAGTT
>NW_006298354.1:455365-467895 GCF_000327345.1 Myotis davidii
GGTGCTTGTCCAGTCTGGGTGAGGGGCTTAGGGCTGTTTTCAGGCTTGGGGTGACTGAAGCTCCCAACCGCTCCTTTTTTCCTTTATTTATTTTTTTTAATTCTGGGTCAGCTTTAGCTTGAGGCTTGGCTCCAGCTCTTAGGGCTCCGTGGCTGAAAGTAGATTTCTGGCCTTTGCATACAGTGTTGCAATCCTGCTGGCTGAAGTCCGGCGCTATGTTACATAGTTTCTTAAACAGCAGGCTCAGAGGCCTGCAGTCTCAGGTGGGGAACTTTGGAGTCCTCCGTCACTGAAGCAAGCAAGCCTCCCTGTTCGCATCAGCTGCCTGGCTGCCGGCTGCCATCTTGGCTGCCAGTTAATTTGCATATCTTGGCCCTATTCTGTGAGTGACAGGGGGATTAGCCAATGGGAAGGGTAGCAGAGTGACACTAATTACCATGTTTCTCTTTTATTAGTGTAGATTTCTGGCAAGTTCTCTCCTTTTTTAAACCATTGTCTCCTGATAGTCTACTCTCCATACAACATTCAGATTAAGCTTTCTACTACTAATTGAATTGTGTCCCCCTAAAGTTCATATGTTGAAGCCCTAACCAAATGTGATGTTATTTGGAGATGAGGGCTTTGGGAGGTAATTAGGATTAGATGAGATCACAAAAATGTGGCCCATATTATGGGATTAATGCCTTTATAAGGACACCAGAGAGTTTGCTTTCTCTTTCTTTCTCAATCCATATGTATGGAGTAAAGGCCATGTGAGGACACAGTAGGAAGTCAGCTATCTGAAATTCAATGAGAGCTCTCACTAGACACCTATCCTGTGGGAACTTTGATCTTAGATTTGCAGTCTCCAGACTGTGAGAAATAAATTCCTGTTGTTTAAGCAATCCTGTCTATAGTACGTATTTTGTTATGGCAGCCTGAGGTGACTAAGACACTTTCTAAAAATATATAAATTGAATCATGTAATTTCCCTGCTCAAAATTCTCAGATGACTTTCTATTATTCCTAGAATAAAGTCTAAAGACCTCACTATGACCTACAAGCTTCTATATGAGCTGGATTCCTGCTACTTCTCTGACCTCATCTTTTACAAGGCTTCCCCTGGCTTACTACATTCTATGTTGCTAGGATACAAGTCCTTCCCATCATACTGGAGTTTTGCCCTTGTTGACCCTGCCCCTCTTCCTTCTGATAGTGGCTTTACTCATTCTCTACCTTAGAATTTTCCTCAAATATTATCTCAAAGATGCCCTTGTATCTAAAGTAGCCACCTTACTTTTTAAAAATTGATTTCAGTGAGAAAGAGAGAGAGAGAGAGAGAGAGAGAGAGAGAGAGAGAGAGAGAGAAACATCAATGGTGAAAGAAAATCAGCTGCCTCCAACACACCGATGGGGCTGAGCCCACAACCCTGTCATGTGCCCCAAGTGGGAATTGAACAAGTGACCTCCTGATTCATGGGTTTATGCTCAACCACTGAGCCATACCAGCAATGCCACATTACATTTTATCCTCTCATCTTGATAAATTTTCCTTTTTAAACTTACCATTAACTGATACTATCTATTTCTAATTTATTATCTTTCCTCCAATTAGATGGTAAGTTTCATGAGGACAAGGAGAGACTATTTTATCTTTTTGTTTATTTTATTTTTTTCCATCACCATTTTTCCCACTATACCCTCTTCTACCTTCACCCACCCCTCCTCCTGCAATCAACACACTGAATGAGTGGATCATATCCATGTCAATGAGTTTCTTCCTTTTTCTTTCTCTCTTTCTCTCTTTCTTTCTTTCTTTCTTTCTCTCTTTCTTCCTTTCTTTCTTTCTTCCTTTCTTTTTTTCTTTCTCTCAATCCCT
This sequence comes from Myotis davidii, assembly GCF_000327345.1. Classification (NCBI taxonomy): domain Eukaryota; kingdom Metazoa; phylum Chordata; class Mammalia; order Chiroptera; family Vespertilionidae; genus Myotis; species Myotis davidii. The sequence continues at coordinate 457,224 of NW_006298354.1, forward strand.
CCATCCTCCAGCCCAAGGAGGGATTATTTTTGTTTAGCTCACTTTGTTGATTTGTACATTGTAGATATTTGATAAATATTCAGTGAATAAGTGAATGAGTTTGATCTCATGATTGCTTTCCTTCTGACTCTTTTGTTTCACTCTGAAAGCTAAGGTAAAGGAAACGATGATTTGAAATGACTTTAAAAGTCAAACATGAGCCCTAACTGGTTTGGCTCAGTGGATAGAGCATCAGCCTGTGGACTGAAAGGTCCCAGGTTTGATTCCAGTCAAAGGCATGTACCTTGATTGTGGGCACATCCCCAGTGGGCAGTGTGCAGGAGGCAGCTGATCGATGTTTCTCTCTCAGCGATGATTCTAACTCTCTATCCTTCTCCCTTCCTCTCTGTAAAAAATCAATGAAATATATTTTTTTAAAAAGTCAAACACGATACATATAGTTAGCAAGTCACTTTCAATGTAACAGAATACCAACCCTTTTAATCTGATGTTTCCACACACAGTTAACTGTCCTGTCCTTTTACTCTGATAAAGTACATGCTTGCCATGGCCTGTTTGCTCAGTGGTTAGAGCGTCGGCCTGCAGACTGAAGGGATGCCGGTTTGATTGCCAGTCAAGGGCATGTACCTCAGTTGCAGCTTTGATCCCCAGCCCCACTCAGGGGTGCTTGTAGGAAGCAACCAATCGTGTGTCTCTCAGGTCGAAGTTTCTCTCTCTTTCTCTCCTTCCTCTCTCCCTTCCACTCTCTCTAAAAATTAATGAAAAGAATATCCTCAGCTGAGTATTTTTAAAGAAAATGGTTATGTTTGGGGTTAGGCAGTCTTCATGATTTAAGATGAAGTGAGCTCAGATCCTGTTCAATTTTCTATTTAGACTAATCCTGTGATTTATTTGTTCATCAGATATTGACTATTTGGATAAAAATAGGCTGGGAAACAAAGATAATAAAGTCTGGTCCATGCCATCAAGGAACTCACAGTCTTATAGGAACAGGCACACAATATGATAATTTCAATAATGATATGCTAGTGGGGAATTCATGTTATGATGTGGGAGCCTAGGGAAAAAGAGTACCTACAGCTGCCTGGAAAAGTCAGAGAATGCTTTATAGAGGAGGTAGCCTTTGAACTGGTAGATGAAGGATGTTGCCAAGCAAAATATGTAGACAGTTTCTTAAAGAATGTAGTGAATGAGTTGGATCATGAAAGAAGGCCTTATGGAACAAAAGGGAATCTATGGAGGAGGAAATAGCATGGGCAAAGGCACAGAGACAAATGGTTTTTAAAAATACATGGTTCGTTTGAATGATTGAAAATAATGTGAGGGTATTGGGATATGTGGACGATAAAACTAATATAGGTAATCCAAGCTGATTCTGAAATTTCCAGAGTGGCTAGTTAAGAGAATATGCTATAACAAATCCCATTCCCTCAATGCACAGCTTGTTATCAGTTAAGAAGAAAATTTGATAAACCAGTCCAAACTATCATATACATGACTCATTTGTTATTGCTCTCGGGGACAATTCAATTTTATGAGTGTGCCCAGAGAGGACAATGCATTAGCTAGTAGAATTTTGACATGGACAACTAGATCAAACTTAAAATGAGGAGTTTCTAGAAATTTTCCTGTCCTTAAAAATCATACAATCATTGTCTCCATCTGCCATGTCAACTCACTGCCCTAGGAGATTTAAATTCTTCCTGCCGTGCTCTGTCTAAAAGGGACAAGAAAATGAAAGAATTTCGTTTTTAAGAGTGTAATGTAATCATTCCCCCTGATTGGAATTCCAAATACCCAGCAGAGATAAAAAGAAACAGTGTGATTTAGAAAATAATTGGTTAAAAAAGGGAATTGAAGCAGCTGTTCTTTACCTGTCTAAGGAAAGAATAATACAGAATAGGAAAAAGTTCATCTGTTTTGAGTCATGAAATCATCCTCCAGGCTCTTAAGGGAGCTTATATCCAAGTGGGAAAGAAAGAGATTCTCCCTGTAAAACGCAATTGTAAAAAACAGAATCTTTTCCTCCAGGCCTCCTGGTGGGATAGATCTTCCTCTTTCATCAGTGCAGGTTTCTGGGCTACAGATACATGTAAAGGTTAAATTGCAATACCTCAATTGGAACATTTAAAGCCTGGTGGTTGTTCATGCCCTCAGTGCTGTACTGAAAAAGCAGAGCTTTAAAAATAGAACATGAAGAACAGGTTCTTTTTAGAAAGAAAGTAAAATGAAAATGATTTCAACTTGGAAAAATGAAGCAAGTATAGGGATTTTGGCATTTAAAAATGGCTATATGTAGAAGAGAAAGTTGTAACAAGCCCGCCTTTCCATGTCAAATGAACCCTTAATTGGCTTAAAATGCTTCTATTTGTTTATTAATATTAAGATACATATATATCATGAGTATTATGTTAGGTGATGGTGATGACAGAAGAGATCGATCCTTTGTCCTTTGTTTACAATCGCATTATGGAAGCTAGTTCTATACTTGAGAATATTAATGTATGTGGACATCGTTGGTACAAACGTAGGTTTTTATGCTGTAATTTCAAGTAAAGGAATGGTCACAGAGGGATGCCATTAGACTGGGCAGCTTTTATAGAGAAGATTAATTTTGAACAAGAGCTTTTAAATATGGACATTTGGGGTTTTGAATGGTAGAGAGGAAAAGATGGTGTTGTAGTTACAGGGAAGAGGAATGAGTGAAGGTATGCAGGTAGGAATGTGGTATGTGGTTATAAAGAGGCCAGTTTGACAGAATTGAGGCCCATGGACACGTTGAGGATTAGTGAGGGGTTGGGATGAATGGGCAAGGTGGAGTCAGTTGATGGAAGTCCTGGCATGCCAGATTGATTAGTTTTGACTTGAACCTACAGGAAAATGGTGTCCTCACAGGGGCGTGACATACTGAAAGCAATGCCTTACAAAGATTGATCTAGCAGTGATTTGCAGAAAGGATTTGCCTGTCTGCATTTGGCAAGTGATGGATGGATATGGAACCAGTGAGAGTTAACTCTCAGTTATTGCATTAAGGCTTATCAGAAGCAAATCTTTAAATTCTCCTATAAGTGATTGGAAAGAAAGCCATGCTGGGTTTCTTTCTAGTTCCTTTGTTGAGAATATCATAATTTATTTTAAATCTTCCCTTTTCTAATTCAGCATGCTGCTCAGGGGAGCTGAAAAGGAGGAAACTTTCGGGGTGTGTTAACCACTCACTCTACTTCCTTGCCTGTCCCATCCATCCATCTCAATGGCCAGCAGAGGTCTTTAAAAATAGCCTTGAGATTCACTCTTCTATTCCCTTAGGAAGATGCAACTCATAAAGCCTGTAATTGTCAAAAGACCTTAAACTGGGCTTGGTGCCCTGCTTCAGTCCTCAGCATGAGTATAAACTGGGTTGCTTTACATTTTCTTCAAAATCACCTATTCCTGGTGTGACTTCATTATCTGAAAATATGCAAAGTCCTAATATCCCAGACAGATCCCTATTGAAATGGAAACACAAACACATTAAAATTCGAAGTAGGGATGAGCTAGGGATTATTTATGTTATTGTCCCCAATTCGATTCAGAGCAGCTCAATGATTATTTATTGAACATGCCCACCAGGGATTTATGGACAGGGTAGGGATAAAGCTTTGTCTATCTATATTATAAAAACCCAGTAGCTCTAATGCTGTAACAACCAAAGACTAGTCACCAGGAGGCTGCGTGCGCGGTGAGGCGCATGCAGGTGGGCAGGGCTGCATGCGCAGTGAGGCGCGCACGGGTAGAGGGGGACATGACTCTAGGTCGTGCAGCACTGCGGCACTCGTGGGAGTCCCACAGTGTGGCGGGGTCTGAGGTCCTGGGTCTCGCCCGATTTCCTGCGGTTCTGGGTCTTGTGCGATTTCGCGTACTAGGTCACTAGTATAACATAAACACATAAGCACAAAAAATGAACAAATCACATTGAACAGTTAAAAAGCAATATGGGATATATATAATTAGGTGTCGACATAAGTGGCAGAGACAATTATAAAAATGGGCTCTGATAATTATTTAAAATTTAAAAAGAAAATTAAAAAAAGGAAAACCCAGAGCCCTGCAGTCGTATGCATGTTATATTATAAATTTTAACTCAACTTTCTGTATCTTATAAATGAGTTTCTCAAATCTGGTCTGAGTACAAATGGCAACTGGCAACTTAAGGACTCAGTTTCAAAACACATTTCCAAATGGGCTTCTCTCTTTCTTTTTTTCCAAATAGTTTAGTTGTCCTTTCATTGAGTGTCTTATTTTTTTTTTTTTTTTACAGTTAAGGGGATTAGTTGCTGACTGAAAAATATGACTGTGTGTATACAATAACCACATTTTCGTTTGAAGAATAGACTGTATGGTTATGCAGGAAGTGAATGTGCTCACCTCATCTGTAGATTAATGCAACAGAATTGGAATTACTCGTGGTGCTGCAGTCACATCTGGAAATGAATTTTGTGCCAATAAATGTGTGCCTCTGCTCTCAGAAATATCTTGAAGATGCTTAGTTTTAGTTGGCAGGTTTGAGATGGATGAGACAAATTGGAGTAACTTTTTAAAGGAAACCTGTGCTTTGGAAACATTTTAATAAGGATAGAAAGAAGAGCTGGTTCTTCAATAGTGTTAAAACGCATTAGGTTGCCTGGCCTATCAAACCCATAAGTACCCATTACAATTAGGTCCATGTGTTTTGTGTATACTGCCTGGTTGAGAGTGAGGGCCTGAGGAAAGAAGATCTAGGGCAGTGGTTCTCAACCTTCCTAATGCCGAATCTTTAATACAGTTCCTCATGTTGTGGTGACCCCCAATGTCATTGTTACAAATTGAACATAAGTAAAGCATAGTGATTAATCACAAAACAATATGTAATTATATATGTGTTTTCCGATGGTCTTAGGTGACCCCTGTGAAAGGGTCGTTCGACCCCCAAAGGGGTCGAGACCCACAGGTTGAGAACCACTGATCTAGGGGATGAGACTTTTGAGGGAAAAGAAGAGTAAATGAGAGACAGAGAACATAAATGGCAGAGAGAACTGCACATACTAGGTTTGGACAATTGACAAGGCAATAGAGAAACAAATTCCTGTGTTTTTTTGTGCTTTTTTTTCCCAGGAGAACAATTTTTCAAGTGTGTAGAGAGTGTGAGTAGAGGACATGGATGACTAACAAAAACTCGCTCATCTGGACATCTTAAATAGTGTTTGCTGGGGTCCTGCCCCAGCAGGTCCAGGGATCCCCAAAGGTGTGGACGGAGTCGGCGAAGAAGGAATGACACGGAGACAGCGTTCAGTTGATCAGCAGCCTAGCCAGGATCTCCAGCCAAGTTCTGTCCAGAATCTCCAGCAAGGTTCTGTAGCCAGGTTCTGTCCAGGAGTTTTATCCCCTCCCTGACTTCAGGGAAAAATCCCTACCTGGGGAAACAACCTTTCTCGGAGAGGTGACCTTGGTTAAAACACATAGCCCTAAGAAGGGGAGCAAACATATTAAGAACAGTATGCCATATATGCCAGGTCCCTTGAAACATAAGCTGTGCAGATGTTTCTTCCCTGCAGCGACTGTGTCAAGCAGCAAGGATGGACTGGCTTCCAGCAAGTGTTTTATTCTCCAAAGACCTTTCCTCCTTTTTCATGTCTGGCATATATAATGCACTGAAATCACATGAAAGGCAAATGTTCCAGGGTGTTTGTTCTTGCTATTGCAAGGCTGGGGTAGTTGGATCTACTTAAGGTGTCAAAACAATGTAATTCAAAACCAATTGTATATTTTTGAAAAAGTATTGCTCAGTAACTATATTATATATGACAGTGTAGGAAATTCTTATACTTTCTCTATAGCAAGGTACTAGTACTTTTAAGGGTAAGTAGGCAATGTGGTACATAATACACATACACATATAATCCAGTTGCTGATTAATAATATTTTGAAAGTATCCTATTTTTAATTAATTCTGAATTCTCTTTCCCCAGACTCTCATTTTCTACTATACCATAGTAAATACTCTTCCACATCCTAGCTGTAAGCTCTTTTTATGCCTCATCCAACCACACAAGGTATACAGAGCAGACATAGAGAAGCAGGAGGTGGAGGTGGCAAGAGTGGGGAAGGTGGGAAACTCAACCTAGTATTGCTTTTTTCAGCCCTGGATCCTAGGAACAGTCTTATTGGAAAGATCCTGGTTAATTCCCGTGGATTTCTAGAAACTCAACATAAAAGCCAAAACATGTCAGGTTTTTTTCTTATTTGTTACAAACAACCAATTACTTTACTAGTTTTGTGTGACTCAAACTAATGCTAAGATATGACTATGAGTCAACTTTGAAAAGCCAGCTCCATTAAACTGGCCATCTTGGCATACCTGCTAGCATTCCTAGCTCTGACATAATCTGAGTGGTTATTTGGAAGGCCCAAATTAAAAACTCTTAGAGTTATATCAGCAGAAATAAGACCTAGAAGGTCATACAAGGCATCTGAGGAACATGAAAGTATAGGTTGTTAGCACTGTAAGGCTTGTACTTGAATGAATGTGGTAAATTGAAGTAATTTTCTAAGTCACCATTAAAGATACTTGTTTCCCAGAGTTTAAACACTGGCAAAGAGCTTCCTGCATCTTCTTGTTTTCCCTTTTCTTAATAGTTGTAGTAGGATTGACAGGATTCACACAGAACTCTCAATCTTCCAGGGACTCTGTGGACAGCCTGGCTGTGTATTTCTCTGATTTGATAAGAAACCTCCAGAGTTGAATATAATGATTTTTGTTAGACTAAGATGATTGCTTTTGCAAGGGTTTAATGAGACATGTGGGAGAAATAACGTTTTTTAGTAGCAGAGGTATTGGTCTATTCCTATATAACTGTCAACAAGACTCAAAATGAAAGACAAGTTCTGATTTCACCCCAGAAGGAGAAGTAAGTTTTATCTCTTTTTGATTAAATCTCATCTACTGTAATTTTTACTTCTCACAGTCAAAACAGCATTTGTTAAGAAAGTGTAGCTGGTGTTTCGTTTGTGCCTATTGAGCAAATGTAAGTCTTGGTTATGAAGAGAGCTCCAGTATTCCCAGAATTTCAAAGGAACAAATTTATCTCAGGAGCCCCAGGAAAGATTTCATTAATTTATAGACTCTATAGAAAAGGTTATAAAAATTAATAAAAGTACTTCGTGTAACAACACTCTACCTGCCATGTGAATAATCTCTCAAAAATTCTCACTTGATGAAATAATCTCGAACCAGATTTGCTATTAATGGGAATAGTCCTTGAAGAATTTTAAAAAGCTAGAAGAGTATAGTGCCTCTTTATTATTCACTATCCCTTCTAAAACCGAGCAGGAAACTGATTTTACTTTTTTGAAGTTACCAAGGTGAACTGGTATGATGTTCTAAGGAATAACAGATTAGTGACATGTATGTGTCAATGCAGTTAGAGGTTAGTTCTCAATCACATAGGTAAGGTTGACTTTTACCCCATTATGATACCTTTATGTTTAAAGTGTGACTAATATACATGCAATATTTTTACAGTCAATTTTAAATGCACATTTTGTTGAATTTTGGTAATTGAACACAGTTGTGTAAACACCACCACAGTCAATATAAAAATAGTCCAACACCCTAAAAAGTTTCTTCATGACCCTTTATCTTGAGCTCCTCTCCCCATCCCTGGTCCCAGGCAAACATTTGTCTGCTTTGTGTCACCATAGTTTTGACTTATCTAGAATTTTATATAAATAGAATAATACAGTATTTAATATTTTCATTTGACTTTTTTCATTTAGCACAGGAATTCTCCACCTTGATACTATTGACATTTGGGCTGTATAGTTCTTATAGACTATCCTGTGATTTATAGAATGTTAAGCAACATTGCTGACTTTTGCCTACTAAATTCCAGTAGCATCCACAGTTATTGGTCAAAAATGTCTCCAGATATTGCCTATTATTCACAAAATTGCCCCTGATTGAGAACTATTGAGTTACCATAGTTTTGAGATGTACTCGTGTTGTTGTATATACCAATACTAGTAGTTCACTCTTTTTATTGATGAATAATATTCCATTTTATGGAATAATTTTATGGATGTACCACAATTTATTTTTTACTTATATGTGGATGGGCATTTGGGTTATTTCTAGGTTTAGATTACAAATAAAGCTACTATGAACATTCACATATATACTTTTTTATAGACATCTGTTTTTCTTTATCTTGGGTAAATAGCTAGGAGTGTAATTGCTAGGTCATATGGTAACTCCATGATTAACCTTTTGATGAAATGCCAGACTATTTTTTAATTTCCTCCAGTAATGCTCCAAATCCTCACCAACACTTGTTATTGCTCATTACATCGAATCTAGCCATTCTCTGGGGTGAATAGTAGTATCTCATTGCAGTTTTGATTTGCATTTACCTAATGATTAATAATGCTGAGCATTTTTCATGTACTTATTGGTCATCTGTATATCTTCTTTGGAGAAATGTCTATTGGAATCCTTTGCCTATTTTTAAATTGGGTTATCTTTCTTTTTGTTTTTGAGTTGTAAGAGTTTTTTAATATATTCTTGATACAAGACCCTCTTGTCAGATATATGTTTTGCAAATGCTCCCAGGCTGTGGCTTATTATTTTTTTCTTAATTGTGTTTTTCAAAGAGAAAACTTTCTTAATCCCTTTTACTTTAAAGTATTTTTCAATTACAGTTGACATACAATATTATATTAGTTTCAGGTGTACAACCCCGTGATTAGACATTTATATAACTTAAGAAGTGATCGCTCTGATAAATCTAGTACCTATCTGACACCATATGTAGTTCTTACAATATTAACTATGTTCCCTATGCTGTACTTTACATCCTTATGACTATTCTGTAATACGAATTTGTGCTTCTTAATCCCTTCACTTTTCTCACCCCTTCCTTCAATCCCTTTGCAACTGGTAACCATCAAAATATTCTCTATATCTGAGTCTGTTTCTATTCTGCTTACTCATTTATTTTGCTTTTTAGATTTTACATATAAGTAAAATCATATGGCATTTATCTTTCTCTGTCTGACTTATTTCACTCAGCACAATACCCTCTAGGTTCATCCATGTTGTTGCAGATGGCAAGATTTCATTCCTTTTTATGGTTGAGTCATAATCCATTATATATATGCACTACTTCTTTGTTATCCATTCATCTATTGATGGACACAAGTTACTTTCATATTTTGGCTATTGTAAATAATCCTACAGTGAACACATGGATGCATATGTCTTTTTAGTATAGTGTTGTTTTGGATTTCTTCAGATAAATACTCAGAAGTGCATTGATGGGGTCTTCTTTTTCTTATAGCCTTTGTATAAAGTCTATTTTGTCTGGTGTAAGTATTACTACCCCATGTTTTTTCCCTCCATTCCATTTATATGAAATATTTTCCCATTCCTTTTTTAAAAAAATATATTTTTATTGATTTCAGAGAGGAAGGGAAAAGGAGAGAGATACAAACATCAATGGCGAGAGAGAATCATTGATCAGCTGCCTCCTGCATGCCCTACACTGGGGATTGAGCCCATAGTCCAGGCATATGCCTTGACCAGGAATTGAACCATGACCTCCCAGTTCATAGGTCATTCTCAACCACTGAGCACGCTGGCTGGGCCCCATCCCTTTCATTTCAGTTTCTGTGTCTTTCAATCTGAAGTGAATCTTTTGTAGACAGCAAATAAGGTGTTTGTTTTTTTCTTATTCAGTCACCCTATGTCTTTTATTGGAGCATTTGATCCATTTGTATTAAAAGTAATTATCGATAGCTATGTATTTATTGCCATTTTATTATTTATATATTTTTTTCCTTCTTCTTTTTAAACAAGACCCTTTAACACTTCTTGTAATACTGGTTTGGTAATGATGAAATCCTTTAGCTTTTTTTTTTTTTTTTTTTTTTTTTTTTTGGTCTGGGGAGCTCTTTATTTATCCTTCAATTTTAAATGATAGCCTTGCTGGGTAAAGTAGTATCGGTCATAGGACCTTGCTTTTCATCACTTTAATTATTTCGTGCCAATTCCTTCTGGCCTGAAGTGTTTCTGTTTAGAAATAAGCTGCCAGTCTTATAGGAGCTCCCTTGTAGGTAATTAACTGCTTTTTCTTGCTGCTTTTAAGATTCTGTCTTTGTCTTTAACCTTTGCCATTTTAACTATGATGTATCTTGGTATGGGCTTCTTTGGGTTCATCTTGTTTGGGACTATCTGCACTTTCTGGACTGTGTGTCTTTTTCATTCACTCAGGTTAGGGAAATTTTCATTTATTGTTCAAATAGGTTCTCAGTTCCTTGCTCTTTCTTCTCATTTGGTTCTCCTATTATGCAGATGTTATGCTTGATGTTGTCCCAGAGGTATCTTAAAGTACTCTCATTTTTCTTTGTTCTTTTTGCTACTATGATTGGGTGTTTTCTAATACCTTTTCCTCCAAATTTGTTTCAACTTCTGCTTCATCTAATCTGCTGTTGATTCTTTCCAGTGCATTTATTACTTATTATATTCTTTATTTCTGACTGGGTCTTTTTCATGGTTTCTATGCCCTTTTTTATACTATTGAAGTTCTTACTAAGTTCCCTGAGCATCCTTATAACCATTGTTTTGAACTCTATATTTGGTAGTGTACTTGCCTCCATTTCA
>NW_006298354.1:467955-475015 GCF_000327345.1 Myotis davidii
ATTTCTCCTGTTCTTTCATTTGAAATATGTTTCTTTGTCTACCCATTTTGGCTGCCTTTCTGTATTTGTTTCTCTGTATTAAGTAGAGCTGTTATATCTCCCCATTATGGTGGAATGTCCTTATGTAGTAGGTGTCTTCTGGGGCTCAGGGGTGCAATCTTGCTGTTTACCCAAGCTGGGAGCTCCAGGTGCACTTGCCCATGTGGGCTCTGTGCACATTCCTGTTGTAGTTGAGCATTGATTGTTGTTGATGTGTCAATAGGAGGGATTGACTTGTAGGCCAATGTGCTATAAGGACTGGAAATAACTACAGCAGAGGAGCTGCTGTGCAGGGGCCAATTCCATGGAGCAGAACTCACTTCAAAGGAGCTCTAGTGTCTGCTGAATTTGCTCTTTGAGTGTGTGGCTCATGGAGGTATTTGGGTAGTACTCTGGCAGAGTATGAAGCTGGCCATCAGCTCTGAGGCCTCTCAGGGTGCAAGCCAAGTTGAACTTCCAATTGTGACCTGATGGGGGTCACAGTATGAGCTACAAAGCTATTTGAAGATGACTCCTATTTGTGCTGGGATAGAGATTCCCAGGAGAGACCAAGCTGTGAACCGAGTCTGGTTGCTGCTAGCACTGAGTCTGGGGCCACTTAGCAAGAGTACATGGCATGCCAAGGCCAGATGCTACTTGTTTGGGATTTGTGAATCTTTGGAAGAAGTTGGGAAAGTCTGCAACATGAACCAAGACAGGAAATTTGTTTGGGGGAAAAAAAACACTGAAAGTGGCTTGGTTGGTCCCTCAAGTTGGGTCTCAGGTAATCACCAGGGCAGGGTAAATGGTGTTAACCAGGTTGATGGGGACTCAGATATGGCACCCACCTGCACCTGAAAGGGAAAAGCTCAGCAAAGGAACAATGGTTTTTGCCAGCACTTTTGCTTTTATCCCTAAGCCAGACAATTCAGCTCCTCTCTTTGTGTCCCTGGTGCCTTTTGAACTGCTGCCACAGTGGTGGAGCTCAGAGTGAGTTCAAGTAAGCCCATATGCAGATCCTTTAAGAGAACACCTAGGACTCCAGCAGCCCTTCTTCTCACTCAGCTACAATCTCCACTGGTTTCCACAGCTGAGAAGTTATGGTAACTTCTCTTTCTGGCCCTGGAGCCGTGGGCTGGAGAGCCCAGTGTGGACCTCCACAGCTGAGATATCCTTTTCAATTTTAAATATTACATGTGGGTGTGGGACCAGCATGTTCCACATCTACACCCCTCCTCCCAGTCTTGATGTTGCTTCTTCTACATTTCCTTAATTATAGGACTTCTGTTCAGATATACTTCAGCTGATTCTCAATTATGGTTGTTCTGTAGTTTAGTTGTTCTTTTGATGTGGTTGTGGGAGGGTGCCAGTAACAAGATTACCTACTCCAACATCTTAACTGGAAACCAAAAATTTTTAATGGAGTCTATTTCATCACATTCTTTCATTTATACTATGTGTTTTTGGTGTACTGTTTAAAAAACCATACCTAACTTAATGTTACAAAAAAATTTCTTCTATTTTTTTCTAGGAATTTAACTATTTTAGCTCTTACATTTAGATATATGATCCATTTGAGTTAACGTTAGTGTTTGGTGCACAATAAGAGTCAAGGTTCATTTTTTTTCTATATAGTTACATAGTTGTTCCAACATCATTCACTGAAAAGACTACCTTTTATCCATGAAATCACCTCAACACATTTGTGAAATGTCAGTTGACTATATACATATTGAAAGATAATAGGTATACTTGAAAAAAATGTGTACTCTGCCATTTTTGTGTATGTTATATAAATATCAATTAAAATGAAATGATTGATAATTTTGTTTATATCTACATTTTGTTGATTTTCTGTCTAGTTGTTATATCAATTTCTGAGCAAAGGGTGTCAAAATCCACAAATATGATTGAGGAATTGTCTGTTTTCCCCATTAATTTTGTCATTTTTGCTTCAGGCTGTTTGAAATTTGATACTGGGTAAATGCACATTTATAATTGTTATGTCCTAGTGAATTGACACTTTTATTATTATGGTAACACTTTTTACTCCTGACAATATATTTTGTTTTAAAATGTATTTTATTGGATATTAATATCGGTACTCGAGGCTTATTATACTCACTGTTTGCATTGATCTCACTTCCAAGATTAAGCACATGGCTGTTGACTGAGGCTTCAATTTCTCACCATCTGGGCCTCTCTATAGGAGTGTTAATAACATACCAGATGGCTTCCGACAGAGTGATTGATCCAAGAGAGAAACAGTATGAATGGCCAAGATAGATTTTAAGACCTAATCTCAGAAGTGACATAACCATCATTTCTGTTCTGCTCTGTTAGTCACCCAGATGAAATCTGGTATAATTTGAGACTATACAAGTAAAACCCAGAAGGTGGGGGTTATTGGGGCAGGATTAAAGGTTGCATCCTACAATAGTTTTAGAATAAACACCTGAAAAAAATGAAGTTTATACTGAGTGGTCTTGATTTAAAGAATAATTTATTTTCTTCCTAAGTTCCCCAGGAGCCCAGACTTGTCACACTCAGTTACTTCTCAGAAGATATTTAATGAACATGAATTTTAAAAATAGACACTTCTGACATTCTCAGCATTATGCTAGAGCCTATGGTTGGGGGAGAAATGTAATACTTAAAGTGTTAGCTTTCAAATAAATCGCCATTTAGTTGGGACAATACCAACATTTCTGTCATTATTATTAATGTAGTGCAGGGCCTCATCTTATTTCCCATTGCAGTAATGTATCAACTGACATCCTTGATTTCAGACACTATTCCCTTGAATGCATTCTTATTTTTTGCTGCCTGATGTATTTTTATAGGTCTGATTATATAACTCTCTTTTTTATAAAATATGTTGTTTCTCTATTGCCTATAGAAAAAACAAATCTATTTAAAATACTTTAAAGTCCTACTTCAGCTCTGTTTTGAGCTACAGCATTCATCACTCTCACCTCTTTCACAATGAAAATTATGTTGCAGTCAGAATTTTTTCCAAATAATTTTCCATAGAACCTTAATTTCAGTAGCTCTGAGGGAAAAAAAAGTTTCCAAGGTCATATAAGTTTGGGAAGTGCTGCATACTATATTCCTTTCTAGAAATGCATGCAATATATTAGTGTGTTAAAAGCAATGAAAAAAGAATTAATGTTAAATAGACCTCTTCATTACAGTATTTTTTTTTCAGATCTTTTAACATTAATCGGTTGTTTTCCAATTTATTTGACCAGGGAACCAATTTTTGAAGAACCCCTCTTAATAACCTGTATAAAAATCTTTCATAGGGCATGTTTATTGGGGAAATGCTATCTGGCAAATGAGACCATTTATATTTTCCTGAGTAACTACGTTTTACAATTTTTAGTGTGGGGCAGGGGATTCATCTGGTAGGTTGTTCCTGGAAGTAGAAATGCTACAATGCCTTTACCTCCCTTACCAACCAGAAAAATTATGTATCCTTCAAAGCCAAGATCATGTTTAATCTCCTATGAAACCTTCTCTGTCACTGCACAGCTTTCCCTAACACAAAATTGATTGATTGTTTGTGTCATCATAGAACGTTGCTTACAACTTTTTAATATTACTTCTCACATTTTGTGCCTGCCTCCTGTCTGGTAGACTATGAGCTTCTTGATCCAAAGGGCCACATCTTATGCACTTTTCTATCTTGAGTGCCTTATTAGCATAGTGTAGGCATTTCAGAGGCATATTCAGTTAATGTTCGTTGCCTGAATACCCATATAATCATTACCCCAATACAAGCTTATATATAATTAAAGACTGAATTATATACTTATACTATATACTAAGTGCTATATTAAATATACTAAATGCTGTAAGAATTCAAAAAATGAAATCAATGAGTACTGGAATCATTTTAAAAAGTGTCACAGAGGAGTTTGGTCTTGAACTAGAATTTGAAAGATGAGTAGGATTTGTGTAAGTTAAACAATCTAAATAAAGACAGAATAAAGCATGATCCTGGCATGCAAACGGAATAGTCTGGCAAAATAATGGATGCTCAAGAGATGAAAAAATTAAAATTGGGCAGTAAGGGTAGTATAAGATTATAAAAAGCTTTGAGTGCTAAGTATAATAGTTTAAAGACTGTTGATTAAAGGATTAAATCCGGATGAAAACAGAATTTAGCAGAGATTAGACAGAAACACCCAAAACATATATTGATTTAAATTAAGTTCTCTGTTATTAGTCACTAGTGTCTGTCAGTATTTGTTAAGTGACCTGTCTAATTCACATATACAATGTATCAAGGCTCATGTTTGTATTATATCAGCTTTATCTTTCTAACAGAAATTTAGTAATTGATGTATTAAGTAGCATGATGAAAATGGAATCTTCCTCCCTTCCCAAAATATTTGGTCTTTATAATTTCAATCATTAGAAGTAACTCTTGTTCCTGGCCTTTAATTAAAATTCTCTAGTTCTTACAGTTTTAAAAGTTGATGGAATCCTTTTAACTCATTGGAGGAAATAAATACAAATACAAACAAAATAAATATTCTTCAACAGAGAAGCAAAACTTAAATCGGCATTCATCTTTCTTTAGCTCTAGCTGATTAACAGTATGAAATTAATTTGTTGTCCATCATATTCAGTTTTTAATGTACCTATTATTTAAAAAAAATTCCCCTAATGAGATGGTAAGCTACAGAAGAATATTTTAAATCTAATAACTGGATTTTAAATTGACTTATTCCATGAATATATTTTCTAAGTTTTTTTGAGTACTATTGGATGAAGTTTCTTAAACTTTTCCTTTCTTTTATTTGTTAATCCCACCCAAAGATGTTTTTTCCACTAATTTCTTTTTATAGAAAAAGTGGAAGGGAGGGAGGGAGGGGGAGAAAGAGAAGCATTTATGCAAGAGAGACACATCTACTGGCTGCCTCCAGCACAGGCCTGACCAGCCTGGGGAACAAACCTGCAATCCAAGTATGTGCCCTTGACTGGGAATCAGACCAGTGACCCTTCAGTCCCCAGGCTGATGCTCTAACAACTTAGCAACTGGCCAGGGCATTTCTTAAACTTTTTCAAACTAAATTTCAATTTGTTAGAACTGATGAATCCAAATCTACTTCCTTATTTCTAAATAAAATTCCTTTTTTGATATTATATCTTTAAGAAATATTATTAAGAAATACATATTTCTGGCAACTCTCAGTCTGTTCTCTGTATCTATGAGTGTGTTTCTATTTTGTTTTTGTTTTTGTTTTGTTTTTTTATTTTGAAGGGAATTTGGGGGATGGGTTAAAAAGGGTGAAGGGATTAAGAAGTAGAAATTGGCCTTAGCTGGTTTGACTCAGTGGTTAGAGAGTCAGCCTATGGACTGAAGGGTGCCGGCTTTGATTCTAGTCAAGGGAACATGCCTGGGTTGCAGGCTCCATCCCCAGCAGGGGGTGTGCGGGAGGCAGCCAATCAATGATTCTCTCTCATCATTGATGTTTCTATCTCCTCTTCCTCTCCCTTCCTCTCTGAAATCAATAATAATACTTTAAAAAAATTTTTTTTAAAGAAGTAGAGACCTAACTGGTTTGGCTCAGTGGATAGAGCATTGGCTGCGGACTGAAAGGTCCCAGGTTCGATTCCTGTCAAGGGCATGTACCTTGGTTGGGGGCACATCCCCAGCAGGAGGTGTACAGGAGGCAGCTGATCAATGTTTCTCTCTCATCGATGTTCCTAACTCTCTATCCCTCTCCCTTCCTCTCTTTAAAAAATCAATAAAATATATTTTTTTTAAAAAAGAAGTAGAAATGGACAGTTACAGAATAGTCACAGAGATATAAATTACAGCATATAAAATACAGTTAATAATATTGCGATAACTATGTATGGGACCAGGTAGGTACTGGAAATATCTGGAGGACCATGTAAAGTACATCAGTGTCTAACTACTATGGTGTACATCTGAAATGAATGCAAAATAACATTGAATGTAAACTGTAATAAAAATAAATAAATATATTTTTATTGTTTTGTTATTTTTGAGAAAAAATTGACATATAGCATTACATTGATTTCAAGTCCATAACATAACTATTTAAAATTTGTGTGTCCCAATGCCTTAGCAGAGTGGCGCAGCAGAAGCATGCTGGGACCATAAAATTTATGTATCTCATGAAATGATCACAATAAGTCTAGTTAACATCTATTATCACACATATTTACATTTTTTCTTATGATGAGAACTTTTAAGATCTACTTTCTTAGAAAAATTTCAATATACCATACAGGGTTATTAACTATAGTAACCATGTTGTTAGTTATCAGACAAACATTATTATTATTATTATTATTATTATATCAGGGTTCAATGCACAGGTCAACACTCTAACCACTAAGTAACACTGGCCAGGGCTGACAAACTTATTTTTTTATTTTTTTAAATAAATATAGATAGACATAGACATAGATATAGATATAGATATAGATATATTTAATTTAAATTCTTTATTGTTGAAAGTATTACATAAGTCTCCTTTTTCCCCCATTGACCTCTCCCTGATCGTCCCCAAATCCCAGCACATGCCCTAACCCCCCCACCCCCCATCTGTGTCCATTGGTTATGCTGATATGCATGTATTCAAGTCCTTTGGTTGATCTCTTATCCCCTCACCCCCAGCCTTCCCTCATAGGTTGGACAGTCTGTTCGGTACTTCTATGACTCTGGCTCTATTTTTGTTAATCAGTTTATATTGTTCATTATATTCCACAAATGAGTGAGAACATGTGGTATTTATCTTTCTCTGACTGGCTTTTTTTACTTATCATAATCCTCCCACTCTATCCATGCTGTTGCAAATGGTAGGAGATCCTTCCTTTTTACAGCAGCATAGTAACTTCAGTGTGAGAGAGAGACATTGATTGGTTGCCTCCCCATGTGCCCCAACTGGGGCAGGGATGGAGCCTGCAACTGAGGTACATGCCCTTGACTAGAATCAAACCAGTGACCCTTCAGTCCTGGGCTGACCCTCTTACCACTGAGCAAAACCAGCTACGGCTG
>NW_006298354.1:477522-486619 GCF_000327345.1 Myotis davidii
CTCTGCGCTTCTCTCCTGCAGCTTCTGCGGGTCTCAGTGTGCCTTTCCTTCCTTCTAGTTGTAGAGTTTACAGTCAGCCAGGCTTCCTGTGGTTCTGGATGAAGTCCGTGTTGTTTCTCTGAGGTATTAATCAATTGTTGTGAGCGGCATTAACTTCCCGGTGTTTATCTCTGCCGCCATCTTAGTTTCTCCCCTGGTTTATTTTTTACATCATTTATCACAACCTGTCATATTATATATTTACTTATGTATTTTCTGCCTCTCCTGACTAAAATGTAACATCTATGAGTGCAAGGACTTTGTTTTCCTTACTCCCACATTCAGAGTTCTCTGAAATATTGTCCAGAACATACTAGATATTTAATAAATATTAATTGAGTGAAAGACTTAAGACTGTATGAAAAAATAAAATAAAGAATCCACTAAGTGCGTCTAGGCCTAAAATTAGTTATTTGAAAGCAGAGCATTTATTTTTTCAATGAGCAAATACTTTTTGATTTGTTTCTATGTGTCTGATATTATACTTGATATCTGGGGCATACAAAATAAATCATATATAGCAATGTCATGTCTGACCTAAAGGAGCCATTTAGTGGGGAGCATAATGTAAACATGTAAATAATTTAATATAAAGTAAAAATAAAAAATTCAGAAAGAAAGGATACAGATAAAGTGCTATGAGTGTTAAATGAGGGAGAGCCACTTTTGGCTGATGGATTCAGGGTGGACATTATACCTCATAAGCAAGAGAGCGTTTGACACATGGTGGCTACATATTTGGACTTGGTTTGGAAGTAAGCATATTTCAGACAGAGGAAAAGGGATAAATAAAATATAGGAGCATGAAAATATAGGATACTAACTCATTGATTTTTAAAAAAATATGTTTTAATTGATTTCTAAGGAAGAGAGGAGGGGGAAGGAGAGACAGAGAGAGAAAGAGAGAGAGAGGGACATCAACGTGTGAGAGAAACATTGATCACCACCTCACCCATGCACCCAGACCAAGGATTGAACCCACAATCAGGAATCGAACTGGCAACCCTTCAGTGCACAGGATGACACACAACCAGCTGAGGCACAGAAGCCAGGGCCTAACTCATTGCTTTTTAATTTCAATATTCATATAGCTGACATCTTACAGAATGATGGTTGGGTAATTATCAGTGAGAAAATATTGAATTGACAATATAAAAACTATTTACCCCTTTTCTGTCACTCTGATCACAGGTAAACTAAGTCACCTCATTTAAAGGTATTATGGGTAGAGAGGAGGTGATGACCAAATATTCTGAGCTATGATACAAATTCCAATATGTATGAAAATTGGTTTCATATTTTTTCCCTTTTGATCACACACAAAACATCTGTGTGAAAAAAAAAGGTGACATGCTAACCTGACAAGCTTAGGGAAGGCCTTCATGGTGGCCTTGCAAATTAAGAGAACTAAAGTTGGTTTAGACCATCAACAAAGGATGGTCTAAAATTAAAATTTTTTAACTAAAAGCAGTTTATGGCAGGCAGTCATGTTCTGGGCTAGAATGTTCCCTGACAAACTGACAAATCTTCCCTTAACTGAGTCTGTCTATTGTTGTTTGCACTATGGTAACATACCTTTGGAATGTCAGGGTAATATCCCCTTTTCCAAACCAATGCACTAGAATGGAGACGATAAATCCTCTCATTGTTATTTTTATCATGCTACTTGTTGACTATTAATTATTGTATACCCACCTACATAAAAAAAATATATATTACTTTTTATCTAATCCCAGACTTTTCTGGCCCCCTTTGCTTTGCTTTCTCCCGCCTCCCTAATCTATCACCAATAAATTTCATGTAACCCATTTACATCTTCTCTTTTGATTATCCTGTATAATAAAAGGGTAATATGCAAATAGATTAAAAGGCAGAACAATTGAACAACCAATCAAAGCATAATATGCTAATGATATGCTAAGGCTGCTCATCCGCTCACTATGAAGTGCACTGACCACCAGGGGGTAGATGCTCCAACCGGTAAGTTAGCTTTCTGTTGGGTCTGGCCAATCAGGACTGAGCGAGATTGGCCAGACATGCCCTGGAGCCCTCCCTCAGTCCCTCCCCAGCCCCATCGTGCACCGGTGGGGTCTCTCACCCTGGCCTGTGCCCTCTTGCAATCCAGGACCCCTCAGGGAATGTCAGAGAGCCAGTTTCAGCCTGATCCTGCAGGTCACTCCGCTTGGGAGGGCACCAGATGCAGGGCTCATGGCTGGCAAGCACTGCTGTGGCAGCGCAAGCTTCTCCCAATTGGGACTGATTGGGCACGAGCCCACAGCAGGCACATTGGGGCTGAGATGAGTGGGAGCAGCAGGTAGGAGCTACAAACAGCATTGGACTGCGGGTTTAAACCAGATCCCTGCAGGCCACACAGAGGGACACCACCCATTCACAAATTCATGCACCAGGCCTCTAGTAATGTATAAAATAAGATGCAAAACTGCCATTCTCTAGAGCAGCGGTTCTCAACCTGTGGGTTGTGACCCCTGTGGGGGTCAAACGACCCTTTCACAGGGGTCACCTAAGACCATAGGAAAACACATATATAATTACATTACAATTCATAACATTAGCTAAATTACAGTTAAGAAATAGCAATGAAAATAATTTTATGGTTGGGGATCACCACAACATGAGGAACTATATCAAAGGGTCGTGGCATTAGGAAGGTTGAGAACCACTGCTCTAGAGCATTATTTCAATGTGTTGAGATTTTGCTTCTGGGCAATTGTCGATAGTTTGGCTCAAATATACTCACAGAAATTCTTTGCAGGTTTAAATGTTTCCTACATTGACATTTACTTGGCATAGCGTAGCATGATTCCAAAGAAGCTCACTCAGGACCACCTCTCAGACCTGGACCCGGTGCTTGGATCCAGCAAAGGGCCCATTGAGCCTTCCGGCTCCCCATTGCTTTGGGGGAACTTGAGTGAGTTGTCTCTTGGATCCAGGACCTTCCCTTGCTTGTGGTAGAGAGCTTGACTTTATTTTAGCTGTTATTGATTGATTGATTGATTGATTGATTGATTTTTAATCCTCAAGGTGGAATTAAGGTTAAGGGTTGAGAGAACCCAGGCAAAGCTGAGACAGGAGGAGAAAATGGGTGGCTGGTTTTTAATTTTGACTTTTCAACCGGAATTTATTTCTGACAGTCTGAACAAAAACCTTTCGCTGAGTAAATGAGAGCCGAACAGCTCTGAAGATAAGGCGTGTTGGGGGCCAGATGTAAGCTGGCAAGGTCCTTGCACCTGAAGGGGCTAGCAAGGCTGAAACCCTTACCCACACAGTTTTCCCAGACTTGTTTGGATGGCGGTTATCAGTAGAATGAGAACAACCTTTGTAGAAAGAGAACAGCCTTTCATAGCTTACCAAGAAGTCTGTAACTATTTACTGAGATATGCTGTACTGAGAACTTGTCCTTCTGTTCTGTCCCTCCCTTAGAGATTAAGAGGAACAAAGAATACATTCCTCTTGACAGACCTCCTATTCAGTGTGTTGTGTATAAATAGGATTGTATAGATAATAAAGTTACTTCAGTTCCTCAAGAACTGGAGTCCTCCCGATCGGGTTTTCCTGTCTTTCTTTCTTTTCTCATTTCCCACCTCCCTGCCTCAGCCCGGCTCAACCTGTCAGGCTGGCCCTGACAGGCGCACATCCTACCTGTGGTCTGAATCTCGGGTGTTCTTAGGCAACGAAGAATCTTTATGGAGGTGTCAGAGGTCATTCCTCACAACGCGCAGGAGCCCCATAGGGAAATTCCAACTCAACTGTAACTAAACAATGGATTCCTGGTGAGGGGTGGGTGGGGGCACACATATAAAGATTGGTCACCTAGTGCTCAGTCCTCACAACTGTAATAGACAACTGGGGAGAGAAACCAAGGTCTGTAAGAAGGTTGAATGTAACTCAAGGGATGAGAGCCTTGTGAAACTCTCAACCCATAAACAGCACACTTCAACCCACTGCATACCATCTCTAGAAAATTTGCTCAGACTCTGAAGGTATCTAAAACAAAACAAAACCCTAAAATTAACATGGGAAATTGTGCCTCCAAGGCTGGATACTCCCAGATCCCAGTCCTCGTTAATACTCCTGATAGAAAGCTTTTTACTTATAAGTGCTTTACAGAAATGGGAAGATTTATCTAGAAAATATCAATTTAAAATGGCCAAAATACAGTTCTCTTTGGGTACCTAAATTAATTTTTTTGCATACAATAATTGTAAAAATGCCAGTTCTAAAATTAAACTGAATAAATGGGAACCATATCTCGACTTGGAATTAGAAGCTTTTGGGAGAAACACACAGAAACACAGATAAACTCTTTTAATAAGAAATTTTAGAGAATGTCTCTAAACTCTTCTGAAACTAATAAATGCCTACACTCCATTTCTCTCCCCTTCTGTAGCTCCTCCACTATATCATTTGCTCCCTTGACTGGACTTCCCCTGCCCCTCTCTTCTTCCTTCCCCTTCTATCTCTTCCACTACCACCCCCTACTGACTTAAGGGAAAATGAAAATAGGAATTCTAACTGCTCCCTTTGGAGAAAAGCTGGTTTCAGCCAGAGAGGAACCAGCTATTGTTCCCGATTTTCTCTGGGACCCTGATAGATTCACAAAGAAATTTAAGTTTTAGAACATGTAACCCTGGGTATTCTAACCTATTTCAATTACTATACCTACTGGTTCCTGGAAGCAAAAAACAACAGAATTGCTAAATAAGGCTTGCAAGAAAACTCCTGTAGAGAAGTCTGTCCACTTTAAAGATTATAGGAAACTGAAATTGGATTTAAACAAAACAAACAAAAAAACAGAAACAAGTATAGGGCTTCTCTGATGACTATGAGAAGGCATTTCCCCCTTTCCTTATTAATAATTTAGAAGAAATTAAAGTTACCATAAAAAAGGGGGGCTTGTAATACCATATACAAGCCTCTATGGTACTCCTATCATTCCAGTAAAAAAAAAGAGAGAAAATATGGAGATTTGTACAATATCTCAGAACTTATAAATAAGCTAGTTATTCCCAGACATTCTGTGGTTCCAAGTCCACATACCTTATTATCAGCCATTCCTGTGACTGCCAATATTTTTCAATAATAGATTTATATAGTGTCTTTTTCAGCATTCCAGTAAAAAACAAACAAACAAACAAAAAACAGTCAATACCTCATTGCTTTCACCTGGGAAGATTATAAATTTACTTGGACAGTAATGCCCCAGGGATATATGGAGTCCCACTTATTGTCGTAGATAACAAAAGCTAATTTAAATGATGCTAAATTTCCTAGATATTCCACTATAATCCAATATGTGGGTGCTTTAATTTTATGCTCTAGAAAATTACCAGACTCCTAAAAGACCACAATTTACCTATTAGAACAGCTAACTATAAAGGGACACAGATATCAAAGGACAAGTTCTGATTCTGTTTACCCCAGGGAAAATACTTTGGTTATCTAAAATCTAAAGATGGGCTACTGATCGGCTGGTGTGACCCAGTAGTTGAGCATCAACCTATGAACCAGGAGATCATGGTTCAATTCCCAGTGAGGTCACATGCCAGGGTTGCAGGCTTGATCCCCAGTAGGGGGCATGCAGGAGGAGTCAATCAATGATGTTTCTATCTTTCCCTCTCCTCCCTTCCTCTCTAAAATCAATCAAATATATTTTTTTAAAAAACATGTATGCTATAAAAATATAAATAAAAATGTGCTACTAATTAACCCTGAAAAACTCATCCAAAAAACAAGTAAGCAACTTAGAGGATTCTTAGGTTTGACTGAATATTGTCAAATGGGTTCCAAATTTTTCATTAATAACCCAGCCTCTATATGTCCCTTAATTATAAACATTTTAACTGAAGTATAGAAATCATCATAGACCTATAGGTTATTATGGTAAACAACTAGACACAATAGCCAAAAGGCTCTCTTCCTGTCCGACAGCCACATCTGCTACAGACATGTTATGCAAGCAAACAAAAAAGTTATGGGTTCTCCTTTAAGTTCCTCATTCTATTAAATCTCCACTGAATTCTCATCACATTCAACACTTCTGACAGCTGACTGGCTCTTGCTTTCTGCACCTAAATTCAATGTAATAGTCTTAACTCAACAACTTTGCTACTCTTTTTACAGAATAAAGACATCCATGATTGCATTTTGCTTACTGACCATAGTCGTAGTCCTAGGAATGGTTTATAGAAAAGTCCTTAATAATGCTGACTTTATTTGGTTTACAAATGAATCTTTAAAGAATAAACAGGAATATTACCGAGCTGGATATGCAACAACTTATGGTGAACATAATTGAAAGTTCTTATTTATATGAATAAAATCTGCCCAACAAGCCTAATTGTTCTAATTCAGGTTTGTCAATTGGCCCAAAATCAAATAGCCAACATTAACACTAATAATAACTATGACTTTGGTATAATTCATGACTTAAAAATGTTGTGGAAACAGAGAGGCTCCTTAATTTTCTCAGAGCAGCCCATAAATAATAAAAAATAGGTTGCAGAATTTTTAAATGTTATACAAAAATTAAAAACAGTTGGCAATTATGAAAATCCTAGGACATTCTAAAGCTACCACCATAGAAACAAAAGGAAGTTATTTAACTAATACTATAGCTAGACTTATTTTACCATTCCCAAGGAAAATAGACAGAGGTTCCATATATCTAAGCCTTTATGGCTTCCAGAGGTGATCCTAAGCCAGTAATGGCAAACCTATGACACGCGTGTCAGAGGTGACACACAAACTCATTTTTTTTGGTTGATTTTTCTTTGTTAAATGGCATTTAAATATATAAAATAAATATCAAAAATATAGTCTTTGTTTTACTATGGTTGCAAATATCAAAAAATTTCTATATGTGACATGGCACCAGAGTTAAGTTAGGAATCTTCAAAATGCTGACACGCAGAGCTCAAAAGGTTCGCCATCACTGCCCTAAGCTATGTACTATCTATAAACTAAATATATATATATATATACACAAATAGGTAAAAACATTTCAAAAATGAATAAATGGGTTTTTCAGTTCATTGCCAACATTTGAGTGGTAACCCAATTATTAAAATAGTTAAGAAAATACTGTCCTTGTTTTACAAATGCAGTCTTTACAGGGCCAGAGGTGCAACTCCAAAACATCAAAAACCCACCAAATACATTTACCTTCCCCAAACTTCTCCTATTCATCTTAAAAGACATAAATAATTGGCTTTATGAAACCAAATTTTAGGACTTTTGAAATGCAAATACCTCAGTCTTCTTCAAGAACTCTTATCTAGACCATCTTTTAACATACAAATAAGTGGAAGTTATATCTTATCAAAAGAAAAAAAAAACCTTAGCTATCTAAGAAAATCAATTTAACTTATTTCAGCTATTCTTTTCTAAAATTAATACATTTTAATAAAATTTATTAAACAGATATTTTAAAATAACATTAAATACTGAAACTGATTACTAGACAAGTCTTAAATTCACTTACTTTTAGCTTTTTATTGCAAAAAGATTATGGAGTGGATTTGTTAATAAACATCTGTTAAAGATCCTTCTTGACAGTGAGTATATTTGACAATAGAAAAACCTATATTCTAAAGTGTATATATTAATACTTATAAAAGTGAATCTGGTTCCTTACTTTTCAGTTATTATTGGAAATTGAGATTTTAAAATTTAAATTTCTAATTACACTGGAAAGAAAACACATAGCTTTGGAAATAAAAGGCATGAAATATGAAAATGCATTTTTGAGTAAAAAGTGAGTTATTCTAAAGATACTAGTAATTGTAAATGACTAAGAAATTAAAAAATTTTTAAAAAGTTTGTAAAAATTTTGAAGAGTATAAAAGTTTATAAAAATGTTGAATTTATATGTAAAAAACACACAGCCTGACTGTGTCTTGTTGTTTAATTCCTTAGATTAGAACCCAGACTTTCTTTGTTTCCACTTTTCATTCACAACCCTTGGGGTTTTTATTGAGTCTCAACAAATCTTCCTACTTGGTAATTAGGACCTTTTATCAAAAGAAAAATTAAAAATCTTACATTTTTTCTGCAAACGTAATAATTTGAATTTTGTGTATGGTCTTTATATATATGATCTATATGTAATACTAGAGGGCCACCATGCGATTGAAATCATGCAAGGAGGCACCCCTCCTCCCGCTATGTGAGGAAGCACCCTGTGGGGGGCCGGGACCTGTGCCTGACCCACAGAGCACCAGCAGGCTGCAGCGTTGTGCCACTGGGGTGGGGGCAGGCACTCCTGTGTGTTGTGTCACCCCCAGCCCCAGCCTCTCCATGTATTGTGTCTCCACTCTGACCCACCTCCAGCACCAGCCTCCCTGGGGCCACTGGGGTGGAGGCGGCACGTGCCCCTCCCACCCATCTGCGCATGCAGCTCCTCCTGATTCTGTATTATGTATAATGCATTTTCTGCCTCTGAATGACATTGCAAGAATATAATCTTTTATTGGCCTACAAAGATTAAATACTTATATAAATTAAACAAAATCCTATAGTCTAGATATAATAATTAATATTGAAACTATTTAAAATATAATCAATATATTTTAAACCTATTACCATAAAAATATATTTCTTTTACCCAGGTATACAAAATTTATATTATAACTAGAGGCCTGGTGCATGGATTCATGCAAAGTAGTGATGCAACTCCTCCTGAGCAGTTGTGACGCTCGGCTAATTAGCATATCTCTGTTTATATATATAGATACTAGAGGCCCAGTGCACGAAATTCATGCATGGGTAGGGTCCCTAGTGGCTGCTGGATGACGGCTGGGGCCTCCCTTCCCTGGCTTCCAGCTGCCGGCCGGGGCCTTCCTTAATTCTGCATCCCCTTGGTGGTCAGAGCACATCATAGCAAGCGATCGATAGGTTGTTCAGTTGTGCTGGTTGTTCCCCCATTTGGTCCATTTGCACATTAGCCTTTTATTATATAGGATTTTTGCTGGCTAGATATTCTGAAATTAACATATAGGACAGTGGATCAGAATACAAGCTCAAGAATATGGTCTTAGGA
>NW_006298354.1:486708-494797 GCF_000327345.1 Myotis davidii
CCTGAATCAGCCTGGCCTGTGGGAATTGGGCCGAAACCAGCAGTCTAACATCCCCCGAGGGATCCCGGAGTGCAAGAGGGCACTCTGCAAAATTGCTGTCACTTGGCAGCTCCTGCATTGAGCGTCTGCCCCCTGGTGATCATTGTGCATCATAGCTACCAGCCGGCCAATCAACCGGTCATATGGTCACTTAGGCTTTTATCCTATCTAATAATAGACAAAAATGGTAATTGACCTTACCTTCGCTATACCTCCCATTGGTTAATCAGCACGATATGCAAATTAACCGCCAACAAAGATGGCAGCTAATTTGCATACCGCAGGCAGGGCTGGACAGCACAAGCTGCCAGCATGCCACCATCCAGGGCAGCCCCAGAAGACCCAGAAGCCGGCCTGCTTTGCTACCAGGGACACGATCAGGTCCCCGGCGGCAAGATAACCACCAACAAAGATAGTGGCTAATTTGCAAATTGCAGGAAGGGCAGGACAGAGCGAGCCACCAGTGAGCTGCCATCCAAGGCAGCCCCAGAAGACCCAGAAGACGATCTGGTCCGGGCAGCAAGGCAGGGCAGGACCCAGAAGACCCAGAAGCTGGCCTGATATGGTAGTAACTCTATCAGTAAGCACTCTGAAAGCCAGTGGCATAAATGCACCAATTAAAGGACAGATTATGAGGGTGAATCAAAAACAAAACCCACTTTAAATATAAAGACACATATAGATTAAAAGTAAATGAATTACGCTGCAGCCTGTTTTGCTCAGTGGCATATAATATGCTGTAGTATTTTATAGTTTTTTTTACATGTATGAGATTATTTCAAATTAAAATATTAAAAATTAAAAAAATTAATTGAAATGTATCTGCATTACATGAAAAATATCCTAATTGCTTCTACCATAATTTATTAAATTGTGCTAAAATTTACAAGGGTTCAATTAAAAATATCTTAATTCTAAATGATATAATAGAAAATATATAATAGTGCAGTTATAAGCACTTATCTGAAAATAAAAATTTAAAGAAGTGAAATTAAAGAAGGGATTAGCCAAAGAAAATATATGCACAACCCATGGACACAGACAACAGTATGGTGATGGCCAGAGAGAAGTGGGGAGGCAAGAGCAGGGTAGAGGGGACAAAAGGGGGAAAATAGGGACATCCTATATAATAATAATAAAAGGCTAATATGCACATTGACTGAACGGCAGAATGACCGGTTGCTATGATGCGCACTCGCCACCAGGAGGCAGATGTTCAATGCAGGAGCTGCCCCCTGTGGTCACTGTATTTCCATATGGGGAGTGCCACTCAGCCAGAGCTGGCCCATGGCTGGCCAGCGCAGTGGTGGTGGCAGAGGCCTCTCCCACCTCCATGGCAGCACTAAGAATGTCCAACTAACGGTTTAGACCTGATCCCTTGGGGGCCTAAGCCTTTATTCAGACATCCCCCAAGGGCTCCCTGGCTGCCAGAAGGATGTCTGACTGCAAGCTTAGGCCTGATCCCCCGGGGAGTGGGCCTAAGTCGACAGATGGACATCCCCCAAGGGGTCCTGGACTGTGAATGGGCACAGGCCGGCCTGAGGGACACCTCCCCAAGTGCACAAATTTTTCTGCACCGGGCCTCTAGTATCTATCTATCAATCTATCTATCTATCATCTATCTATCTATCTATCTTTTGGTTAAGTTTGTTTAATAACCTTCCCAAAATTCAAATTTTAAATAATTTTTTAAACTGAGAAATGATTTTAAGTTATTCCAATGGGCCCTGGAACTCCTCAAAAATTTATTCTTTTCATATATAAAAAAGTTTTTAAACTAATTAAGCCTATTTAATATAATTATACTAGAGGCCTGGTACACGAAATTTGTGTACTGGTGGGGAGGGGTCCCTCAGCCCGGCCTGTGCCCTCTCTCAGTCCAGGACACCTCACTCCTTTCTATCTGCCTGCTCACTACTCCTTACCACTTGGCTTGCTGCTCCTAAGCACTGGCCCAGAGGTGGGAAAGGCTCCCACCACTGCTGCTGTGCTGCCCAGCCATGATCCCAGCTTCTGGTTGAGCAGAGCTCCCCCTGTGGGAGTGCACTGACCACCAGGGGGAAGCTCCTGCACTGAGTGTCTTCCCCCTGGTGGTCAGTGCACATCATAGTGACCAGGAGGCAGGGAACCACGTGGTGACAGTGTGGGCGAGGAAAAGAGGGGGCAGAGAGGCAGGGAACCTCATTGGTCCTGATTGCCAGCCAGGCCTAGAGACCTTACCTGTGCACCAGGCCTCTAGTAAATAAATATCTGCCCCTGTTTCTAACACTCACCTCCATCTACATTGGAAATCATAAAGTTTTCAAAAATAAAAAGCCTTTATGTCTATATATATAAAAAACCCTAATATGCAAATAGACCTAACAGTGAAACAACCAAAAGACCAGTTGCTATGACATGCGCTGACCACCAGGGGGCGTGCACGGAACATGGCAGGCATTAGCAGCAGGTGGCAGAGTGCAGAATATGGCAGGCATCAGCCACAGTGGAATGGTGGAGCAGGTGAGCGGGAGCACCAGACTAAGGCGGGGCGCTGGTTGCTGTCATTGGGGTGATCTTCTGGTGGTTACTGAAAATTCTTTGCTCCCACATGCCATGGTCCAGACGGGTGCTCTCACCTGCTGATGGTGCCTGCACCTGCTGCTAGCACCATCCCCACTCTCACCTGCTGACAGCGCCAGAGCTGCTGCTCACACTTGCTGCCAGTGCCTGGCACTGGCCCCCCTTGCTCAGTGCTGTCAGTGGGTATGAGTGGTGGCTGCTGGCCCTGATCACTCCTCAGGGTTTCCCCATTTCCCCCTGCTCCTGAGGGACAATTGGGGCCAGCAGCCACCTTTCACACCTGCTACCGCCGATGGCTCCACTCACACCTGCAGCTGGCAGTGGAGCCGCCTGCACCCACTGCCGGCACCCAGCACTGGTCCCAGTCCCGATTGCTCAGCGTTCTCAGCAGGTGTGAGTCCCAATTTCAGTGCCAGCAATGGGTGCGAGTGGTGGCTGCCAGCACTGATCACCCCTTAGGGCTTCTCCACCTTCCCCTGCTCCTGAGAAGCAATTGGGGCAGCAGCCGCTGCTTGCACCCACTGACGGCACCGGCCCCACTCACACACGCTGCTGGCGCTGGCCCCAATTGCTCTGTGTTGTCAGCGGGTGCAAGCAGGGCCAATGCTGTCAGCATGTGGGAGTGGTGGCAATGGGAACGGGACTGCCAGCAAACAGAGGACTGGGGTCGCAGCAGGAGGGGCCGGGTGGGGGCATGGAGGATAGGCCAAGACCTGTCCCTGTGCCACCACAGGCTCATGTCCCACAGTTTCTTTCAAGGTGCACAAATTTGTTCACTGGACCCCTAGTAAAAAATAAGCAGCCATCCTGAGATGCCAACAAGGCCTACAAACCTACCAATTAATATTACTACTAATATTAATAATTATTATATTTATTCTTTAAATTTTTCTCAAACCCTACCTACCTCACCTATCAATAATTACTAAAACTATATAAAATAACATTTTACATTATCAATAAAACTCTTTATAATTACTCTTTTAAAATTAAAAAATGTTATTACAAAAAAGCAATAAAATATATTTTAAAAATTTAGATATAAATCCCAAAACCTAATTATAAGATACTAGAGGCCCAGTGCACAAAAAGCCTGACCAAAAGTGGGATGTGTGGATGAAAAGGGGCCCCATGCTAACCTGACTAGCTCCCAGAAGGCCTGTGTGGCAGCCTTGCAAACTCGGAGACCTAAAGTAAACATCAGGGCCGATTCAAGGCCTTTTGGCTGCTGGCCAGTGTCTCCCTTCCCTGGCTGCCAGATGGGCCTTCCTTCATTCTGCATGACCCCCTGGTGGTTAGCGCACATCATAGCAAGTGATCGAACTCCTGGTCTCTGGGTCAAACTCCTGAGGGTCACTTTGCATATTAGCCATATATATACCTCCTAACCCAACAAACACTACTAACTATATTCATTTGAATAAAAATACAGTGTATATGAAAACATGGCCCTCTATAACTACTGCTAAGAAACAACAAAATTTACTTATAAAAATCTTACTGTATTTCTGACCTCTGAAATTTTAAATAATAATTATAATTTGCAACATTATATTCTTACTAGAGGCCTGTTGCATGAAATTCGTGCGGGGGGGGGGGGGGGGGGGGATCCCCTAAGCCCAGCCTGACCAAAAGTGGGATGTGTGGATGAAAAGGGGCCCCATGCTAACCTGACTAGCTCCCAGAAGGCCTGTGTGGCAGCCTTGCAAACTCGGAGACCTAAAGTAACCACAAAGGATGGTCTAAAATTAAAAAATATTTTACTAAAAGTAGTTTATGGCAGGCACACATGTCCTAGGCTAGAATATTTACTGACAAAAGTCAATCTCTACCTTAATTAAACCTGTATATTTGTCTTTTGCATCTGCCATAACATTCCTTTGGAATGTGAGGGTAACTTCCCTTTTTCTTGCCCCTTCAGGCTGCAACCAATGCACCAAGGCAGAGACTACAAATCTTCTCATTTTAATTTTTTTTTCACATAAAAGTTTAGTTTATTAAACTTCTCATGAAAAATCAGCACAATCACCAGAGATAGTCACTGAAGAATCTTTACTCCTTCTTTTTGCCAGGACCAACATTGGCCTTGCAGTCCCCCTAACTTTCTTCATTCTGTTCTTGCGTTCCTTTCTCTGTTTTCTTGAGGTCTTCTTCTTCTCATGTAGGCCATGTCTTGCAAGTCTATGTTTGGGTTAATTTTTCTTTGTGTAATCCAAGGAATTGAAAGGAGTTTTTAGGGGTGAGATAGGCAGGTTTAGGAAATTTTAGGAATTAAGGGGTCCATGGAAAAAGCACAGGGCTACAGAGCTGCAGGAGGTACATTTCCATCGAATAAAGGAGCTGGGAGCTGCAGAAGGTGTACATTTACAGGTTAAAGGGAAGGAATCCCCTCATTCAGAGAGGGAAGAAGAAAGCCCACAGGGAATAGGAGACCAATAAGGGAGAAGAAGGAGGGAACCTCAAGTGCCTCATGTGAGATTTGAGCTCTGAAGTTGCTATAGTGACCAAATGAGAGGGTGTTGTGACCAATCAGAGGGGATGTCAGGAGAACTTCATGTACCTCACATGTGGTTTGAGCTCTGAAGTTGCTATAGTAACCAAATCAGAGGGGATTGTGACCAATCAGAGGGGATTTCAGTGCACAAAGAACTGCAGTCTTTATAAACTGTAGAAAAAAAAGGACTTAGTGGGACTCTCTCCTCTCCCCATGGGAGTCTGTGCTTGTTTCTCAATAAATTTCCATCTTTTACTATACCACCTTATGTCCTTGGTTTCATTCTTCAACTCCACCGGATAAGGACCTAGGAATCATCCTGCCTAGAGGAACATCATGTGCTCCAATTCAACTTTCACATTTCAGAATCATAAATCATGCCAAAGCCAGTGGTCTTGCCACCACCAAAGTGGGTTCTGAATCCAAACACAAAGATGACATCAGGTGTGGTCTTTTACATTTTGGCTAGTTTTCCCCAAATTTCTGTCTTGGGTACTGTTGCCTTCCCAGGGTGAAGGACATCACTGACCATTTGCTTTCACTGAAATAGTCTGTTGGTCATGAACTTCCTGGTCCAGCTAGTTACTGTGTCATTCGTGATGAAGGTTGATCTTCAAGCAGCCAAGGAGGAAAAGAGATCTCCTTCTTATTTTTATCATGTTAATTGCTGACTATTAACTATACTATATCCACCTATATAAAAAATATATCATTTTGCTTTTAAAAAATATGTTTTTATTAATCTTTACAGAGGAAAGGAGAGAGAGATAGAAACATCCAGGAGAGAGAAACATTGACTGACTGCCTCCTGTACATTCCCCACAGGGGATAGAGCACACAACCTGGGCCTGTACCCTGATCTGGAATCAAACCAGCGACTTCTTCCTGCATGTGTTGACACTCAACTGCTGAGCCACAGGGGCCAGGCTCATTTTACTTTTTATCTGATCCCAGTGTTTTCCCCCCACCCTCAGCTTTGCTTTCTCCCGCTTTCCTAATCTATCAACAATAAATCTTATATAATAAAAGCCTAATAGGCTAAGTGTCCGGTCGACCAGTTGGCCATTCAACCACTCAAAGCATAATATGCTAATGATATGCTAAGGCTGCTCAACTGCTCACTATGATGTGCACTGACCACCAACGGGCAGATTCTCTGACCAGTAGGTTAGCTTGCTGCTGGGGTCCGGTCGATAGGGACTGAGCGAGATAGGCCAGACACGCCCTGGAACCCTCTCATGGTCCCCATGCCCTGGAACCCTCTCATGGGGTCCCTCCCGCTTGTCAACATCTGGTGTCCCTCCCCGGCCCCAATCATGCACCATTGGGGTCCCTCGGCCTGGCCTGTACCCTCTTGCAATCTAGGGACCCCTCAGGGAATGTCAGAGAGCTGGTTTCAGCCCAATTCCGCAGGCCAGGCTTAGGTACCCCACTGGTGCACGAATTCATGCACCGGGCCTCTAGTTTCATATAATCCACTTAGGTTTTCTGTTATATATATATAAAAAATGCAAAACTGCCTTTCTCTGGAGCATTATATCAATGCCTTAAGATTCTGGGCAATTGTGGATGCTTTGGCTCAAATAAACTCGAAAAGTTTTTTAACAGGTCTGAATATTTCTTACATTGTCATCTGTGATAATCATGTGGAAAATTCAAAAAGGTCTTTTGGCAGTCTGGCAAATTAAAAGGCAAGAGGAAAACTAAGAAATAGAAAGAGCTAGGCTTCCAGCTGAGAGTGTATTGTTGTTAAAAAACAACAACAAATGAAATGCATTTGTCATAACGTCAAAGTGTAAATTTCTCATTTACAAAATATCTTTAAAACAGGAAAATCTTTTAATTTTGCAGAATGAAGTGTGCTTCTTTGTCTCTTCAATGAATAATTATTGAGGGCCTAATATGTGTAAAGCACTGAGAGTGGGGTAAAACATGATTAATATGTATCATTCCTCAAAGCAGTTTAAAATATTGCAGAGAGAATAGGCATCTATCTCTCCAAATGTGATAATATGTTAACTGGAATGTATAGGGTCCATAAAAGACATTGGAGTACATGCTTGTAACTTTAGAGGAAGAGGAATTCATACCCATTGGTGGGAGAATCATTGGGATGAATGCACTGGACTTGGAATTTGAAGGATGAAAAAGATTCAAGTTTGCAAAAATGAGAGGGGGAATTTCATTGAGATGACCTGCCATGAGCAAAAATACAGTGGAACCTCGGTTCTCGAACTTAATTCATTGCAGAAGGCTATTTGAGAAGCGATGTGTTCCAAAAGTGAATCATTTTTTTCCCATTAGAAAGAATGTATCAGGTAGCTGTGCTTCTGGGGCTTTCTCTCTTGTCTCTTTCCTCCACTAGAATTTGCTTCAGACTCACTGGGCCTCTGTGTCACTAAAAACCTACCCAATGAGGGTATTTTTTGTTTGTTTGTTTTGGTTTTTGCCTGCATTTTAACACTTGCCTGAAGTGAAACACTGCATTGTCATTGAACAAGTTTATGGAAGTGTTTGCCACTTCTTAGTCATGGTGATATTTCTCAATAAATATTCACAGCCCAATTTCCTGAGACCTTAACAAGGCTAGGTATAGTGGTAAACTGACTCATACTTGGGCATTCTCTCCTTTGTCCACTGAGAGAGTATGATTCATCCTACAGGTATCAGCATGAAAGGCTTGTGGGATCAAGAACTGAAGTTTTGTTCCAGAATGGAGTCATTTTTCTGTGAACAACTTGGTCCAGAACCAAATTGTTGGAGATGGGAGATGTGCGAGAACCGAGGTTTGACTGTATAGAGATAAGAAGGTGAGTATCCTTATTTATTTATTTTTAAGTTTATTTTAATTGATTTCAGAAAGGAAGGGAGAGAGAAGAGAGATAGAAACATCAATGATGAGAGAGAATCATTGATCAGCTGCCTCCTGCACGCCCCCTGCTGGGGATCAAACCCGCAGCCCAGACATGTGCCCTTGACCGGGACTGAACCCAG
>NW_006298354.1:494925-499438 GCF_000327345.1 Myotis davidii
TTTATTTTTTATTTTTTTGAACAGCTTGTGTAATGGTATAGGGATCCAATAATTAGAAGACACATGTTTATTATGACGATGGGCCATAGCCTGCAAATATTGAATAAGATTACTACTTTTATTTAATTAAAGAATCCCCCAAACATCTTCTCCCTAATTCTTATTTAAATCTGCTCTTAGTACACTAATAGTGCATAATAGTGGAGCATTCTGTTATAAGTGAAGGTTATGAATTGAGAAAAATGAAATAGCTCATTTTAAACTGTGTCTGTTGGTCTGTATATGATGACAAATAACTTGCTTGACTGAATTTTTGTCAGTTGATGGTTTGTCATTGTGTATGTAGATGTGAGCAAAGAGGAAATGCATGTTTTCAGTGCATCTCTTGGGCTTTTATATTGATTCCACATCCTAGTTGCCATGACTACCCGTCTTAAGCATAAAACAGAGCAGATGTTCCTTTATTTGACTACCTACATCAGCAATCTACAAACATCTATTCATTAAATCAAGGAAGTAGTAAGAGTAACTGAATTTCTATCACTAAGAACTGTCTTTTCCCATCTACATCGTTTTTTTCTGAAAAGCTGTTATTGCTCTGATAGATAAGAGCTACTTTTCTACTAACTGTGAGTGTGTGACCTTGAAGTGCCTAAACACTGGTTCTACAATGTATGTATGTGAGTTCAGTTAAATAGTGAAATTCAAGATAATTATAATTATAAATCCATATTAATAGAGTTATGATATGATAGTGTTTACATGCATGAGTAAATCAGCTAGAGGAAGATTTGAAAGGATTTATACTTAATTCAAAAGAAAAATATATAGGACTTAGCTATGTTTTCTTTTTATTTTTTATTAAAAATATTTAATGTTGACACTATTGCAGATGTTCCCCATCCTCCCCCCTTCCACCTTGCCCACCTCCACCCACCTCTACTTCCTCCTCCCTTGGTCTTCATTACACTATTGTCCCTGTCCCTGGGTATACAGATATGTTCTTTAGCTAATCTGTTTATCTTATTTATCCAGTCTCCCCTACCCTGCCTCCCTCTGGCATGTGCCAGTCTGTTCCACATATCCATGCTCTGGCTTTCTTTTGTTTGTCAGTTTATTTTGTTCATTAGATTCCATATATGAGATCATTCTGTATTTGTCTTTCTCTGACTGGCTTATTTTGCTTAGCATAATGCTCTCCAGGTTCATCCATGCTGTTGCAAAAGGTAAGAGTTCCTTCAGTTTTACAGCTGCACAGTATCCCATTATGTAAATGTACCACAGCTTTTTATCCACTCATCTACTGATGGGCATTTGGTCTGTTTCCAGATCTTGGTATTGTAAATAAAACTGCTATGGACATAGAGATGCATATATTCTTTCTAATTGGTGTATCAGGATTCTTAGGATATATTCCCAGAAGCAGGATTGCTGGGTCAAAAGGCAGTTCCATTTTAATTGTTTTAGGAAACTCCATACTATTTTCCACAATGGCTACACCAGTCTGCATTCCCACCAACATTGCACTAGGGTTCCCTTTTCTCCACGTCCGCACTAGCACTTGTTGTTAGCCATTCTCACTGGTGTGAGGTGATACCTCATTGAAGTTTTAATTTGCATTTTTTCTGATGATTAGTGACATGATCATATATCTCAGCCATCTGTATGTCCTCGTTGGAGAACTGTCTATTGCTTTCTTTCTCTCATTTAGTTTCTGCTGTTTTTATGCAATATAATAGGTTAAAAAGTCTGACTATATTAATATAATACTCATTTACTTGTTTTGGAATTAATAGTTGATTCTCAAGGTGTTTTATGCTTTTTTGGCTAAATTAAATAATTTAAATAAACATACAGATGAGTCACTCAACACCTCACTCAGTCTTGCAGTTAACCACGTCTACTCCACTCCAGCAACTCAATTTAAAGGTCACACCTCTGTCTTTGCCTTCTATAGCAGTAGTTTATAAATCTTGAACAATTATAATACTTTAAAAATAATCCTATGTACCAGGCACTGCGTTTAATCCCTTTATATAAGTCATGTATTTTTTTCTGACAACTCTTGGTTGGAGTAAACACTATTATTATCACTATTTTACAGATGAAGATACTGAGGATATAGAGGTCAAATTAATTTACCCAAAGTAACACAGACATGTAGATGAAGAAACTAAAGATTTGAACCATGATCTGACTGATTCCAAAATTATACAAAATTAAAATTTATATGAATTGACAAATACAAATAATCCAGGTGAAGCTGAGAAAGGAGATTGGGTATCAGATTATTTGTTTCCACCTTTATATCACTAACTACAGGATCGGTGCATGGAATTTGTGCAGGTGGTGGGGTGTCCCTCAGCCCGGCCTGTACCCTCTCCAATCCAGGACCCCTCGGGGGATATCCAACTGCGAGTTTAGGCCCGATCCTGCACCCTCTTGCAATCCGGGACCTTTGGCTCCTAACCGCTCACCTGCCTGCCTGCCTAAGGCCCCCAGCTGCCCTCCCCTGCTGGCCTGGTTATCCCCAATGGCCCTCTCCTGCTGGCCTGGTTGCACCTAACTGCTCTCCCCTACCAGCCTGATTGCTTCTAACTGCCTCTGCCTCAGCCCCCACCACTATGGCTTTGTTCGGAAGGAAGTGGGACGTCCGGAAGATGGCCGGTCAACCCTGTCTAATTAGCATATTACCCTTTTATTAGTATAAATAGATTATATAGGCTAGGATTGCTTAAATGGGGGGGAGCCTTTTTCAGTAGGAGGAGATGCTCTTGGCAGACAAAAATACATAATCCCTATATCTGGACTGATAGCCAGCCATATGCACTACACTGCCAAACTGGTCATTAAAAAATCGAACCACTTTCTTACACCTTACACCAAATAGCTATTGCCCTTAAAACCCCTCCTCAGCCCCCACATTAGGTTCTAAACTTCACAGTCTACCCAGATTAGGTTCTGATTGGTCGGTTTCTATGCCAGTCA
The DNA here is from genome assembly GCF_000327345.1 of Myotis davidii. Classification (NCBI taxonomy): domain Eukaryota; kingdom Metazoa; phylum Chordata; class Mammalia; order Chiroptera; family Vespertilionidae; genus Myotis; species Myotis davidii. The sequence continues at coordinate 497,914 of NW_006298354.1, forward strand.
GAGTCAAAAGCTCCACCTCTTAGGCAGCCATTGGCTCCTCGCAGTTCACCCAGATTTGGTTCTGATTGGTCGGTTTCTATGCCAGTCAGCCTCAAAAGCTCGGCCTCTTAGGCAGCCATTGTCTCCTCTGGGAAATCCAGAACAGCCCCGCCTTCACATCAGCGCCAGCCCTTCAGTCATGCCCCCAGTCCGCTGCCGGGTGTGTCTCTGGTCACTCTGAGAAGCGGCACCTCAGGTCTGTGCTAATGACAATTTTGAATCCTCATCCCTGACCTAACCTTCTTACAGTGCGAGCTCTGTGAAGGCAAGCATTTGTCTTGTTCATTCTTAGTTCACTCATAGACTTTACCTGTGTCTATGCATCTATGCTAGCACCCCATGGTGACCAGTCAAACGGTCGTTTTGGTTGTCACATCACTGCCTTTTTATATATATATAGATTTCAAAGAAATTCATTTACATATAATACTAAGCAGCTGCTTTGAGAATATGCCATTCTTTGATCAGAGAGGAGGGATCATTTGGGTAGAGGAGTATTTAGGGGAGGGAGAAAAATATAAGTGAAATTTTGCACTGGTGGTGACAAGGTGTCTATTAGAGCACTTAACATGCAATATGAACGCAGGGAGTCCTTGTGAGGTGGCTCAAAATGGTTATTAAGAAATAAGAGAGGGGAAAATGAAGGTAGATGGGAAGCCTTAAAGACAAGTTTTTTCTATTTAGCAGTTTGCCTCAATCTAACCCAAATAGACAGCTAAACCAGTGCAGTCATAGGGTCAAAGGTACTAAGTTTGTATGCTTTTTTTTTTAGGGATTTCCCCTCCCCCCACCTTGATTTCTGGTGTGCTGGGTATATCAGAGAGGTAAAAGACAATGCAGATTAAGGAAATTAGATTGAATCTGCATTTCTGCTGAAAGGTCATGACATTGGATGTTTTTTCTCAGGTAAATTATGAAACACTAGAGATGCATAATCAAGAATGTTCTGGCCCTGGCTGGTGTGGCTCAGTTGGTTGAGCACAATCCCATGCACTGAGAGGTCACTAGTTTGATTCCCAGTCAGGGCACATACCCAGTTTGCAGGTTGATCCCCAGTCAAGGTGCTTACAGTATCTCTCTCACATTTATGTTTCTCTCCTTCTCCTTCCCTCTCTCTCTAAAATTAATAAAAACATATTTTTAAAAAGAATATTCTGTTGTGTTTATTTAGGGAAGTCCTCACAGATAGGGATTTAATACACTTGACCTATAATATTGAAACCTTGCATTAGTAAACAGTGCTTGGAGTAATACCAAAACTCATTATTTTTAAACAAATACTTAACAATTTATCAGAGCTTTAAGAAAATCCTAATACCAGACATCAAGATGTATTACAAAGCCACTGTTCTCAAAACTGCCTGGCACTGGCACAAGAATAGGCATATAGATCAATGGAATAGAATAGAGAGCCCAGAAATTGGCTCGAACCAATATGCTCAATTAATATTTGACAAAGGAGGCAAGAACATACAATGGAGCCAAG
>NW_006298354.1:500206-509948 GCF_000327345.1 Myotis davidii
CTGACTAAATAGTCAGGCATTTCATGTTTCTAAAATTACTGTGTGTGTGGGGGGCAGGTTGTGGGTAAGAGATCAACCAAAGGACTTGTATGCATGCATATAAGTATAACCAATGGACATAAGACACTGGGGGATAGGGGAGTCTAGGGGACTGTCTTGGGCGGGGGGGAAAAATGGACACATATGTAATACCCTTTGTAATAAAAAATAAAAAAATAATAAAAAAAACAACAACTCGGTATAAAAAAAAATCCTAAAATGTATAATTCAGCATGTAAATTGGAAAGATTAAGAAATTTAGCATACCATTTTTATATATTAAAATATATCTAGTAAACATTTGGGCTTCCTCCAATGTTCTTTTTGTTTTGTTTTATTTTTACTTTTTAAAAATATATTTTATTGATTTTTTACAGACAGGAAGGGAGAAGGATAGAGAGTTAGAAACATCGATGAGAGAGAAACATCGATCAGCTGCCTCCTCCAAACTCCCCACTGGGGATGTGCCCACAACCAAGGCATATGCCTTTGACAGAATCGAACCTGGGACCCTTGAGTCTGCAGGCCGATGCTCTATCCACTGAGCCAAACCGGTTAGGGCTGTTTTGTTTTATTTTTAGATGAGGTGAATGGAGGTGGGAGTAAGAGAGAAGGTAATAGGTAGTTGGAAAGGGAGCTAGGTGTATAGAAAAAGTTCAAATTAACTCTTTTTTTAAAAAAAAACATGTTTTTATTTATTTTTTAGAGAGAGAGGAAGGGAAAGGGATAGAGAGATAGAAACATCGATGAGAGAGAAATATCATCAATCAGCTGCCTTCTGCATGACCCCCACAGGAGATCAAGCCTGCAATCCGGGCATGTGCCCTGAAAGGGAATCCAACCAGCAGTCTCTTGATTCCTGGGTTGATGCTCAACAGCTGAGCTACACCAGCCAGGCTCAAATTAATTCTTAATGGTAGCTGAGTGCCAGAGTGTCAGGCCACTGGGCAGAGTTTGGAATTACAGAAGCTCCTAGGCTATAAATCAAAGGGAAGATTTTTCTTGGGTGAAACTCTGAAATGAATGATTTCATTCCTTTAGAAATTCACTTTGGAGTAGGGTCTTCATTTAAGAACCAGAGAATTTTCATGGATAAAGAAGACTTTCATTTCCTCCTTTGTAAATTCACCCATTTTCTCTTTCTTTCAATGTCCCTGCTCCTGTTTCTGTTTCATATATTACTCTTTAATGTAGATGGCATAAATAATATGATCTAATAAAGCTTTCTTTGAAAATCAAAGAGTCTTGGTAAGTGAGCTGTTCCCTGCCCCTTCTACAATTCATGCATCAGTAAGAAATACAGAATTCTTAATTGGATGGTTAGACTTCAGTTTGGACATGTCTGATGGAGTTCTCATTATTTTGGCCAGGTAGAGTACCATAGGTTTTTTTCTAAAGTGTGATTCTCTGAGTATATTGTTTGATATTGTCTAGCATTGTTTCAGGAAAGAAACTGCTATAGTAATTCATCATTGAGTGTCAATAGCTAAGTTAAATTAACTATTTGAATTTGCCCTCTGATCAAAAGAGTGGCAGTTGAATTAAGCCGACTATTGACATTGTGAATGCTTTGCTAGGATAGCTAAGTCAATTTCCTTAGTTTTGCTCCTGGCCATAATATTATTCAAGCCTCCAGTGTTTTCTGTCCTAAGTGATGGACTGGTAATTGTGTTTACTCATTGAATACAGTTTGTCTTTCCATTCATTTCAGCTTTTAAATATATATACTAGATGCCCAGAGCATGAAATTTGTGCAAGGGAGGATGGTCCCTCAGCCCAGTCTCCACCCTCTCACAATCCGGGACCACTGGCTCCTAACCGCTCACCTGCCTGATGGCCTGATCGCTCTAACTGCTCTCCCTTGCCTGCCTGATCACCCCCAACCACCTCTGCCTTGGCCCCGCCACCATGGCTTTCTCTGGAAGTGCTGGGAGCCGATCCATCCTTGCTGTTTCAAGGGACCTGGCATATATGGCATACTGTTCTTAATATGTTTGCTCACCTTCTTGGCACTATGTGTTTTAACCAAGGTCACCTCTCTGAGAAAGGTTGTTTCCCCAGGTAGGGATTTTTCCCTGAAGTTAGGGAGGGAATAAAACCCCTTAACTAAGTGCCAGGCAGGTAATTAATCACTTTAACTACAAACAATCATGCTTAAGCTACATAATCTTTACTCCCTGGAATGGAGATAAGAAACGCCCTAACCTTTGGAATAGAGATTGATAGGATTGGAATCAACTGGTATGAATACAGATGTAACAAGACAACAGGAGACAGAACCTAGACACAGAACCTAGAGACAGAACCTAGTGAGAGAACCTGTCTGAAGATCCTAGAACCAGAACCTGGCTACAGAACCTGGATAGAACATGGCAAGAGAACTTGACTAGATCCTGGTGACTGAACCTGGCTGGAGAACCTGGAAAGAACTTGGCTGGAGAACCTAGCAAGAGAACATGGACACAGAACTTGGCTGGAGATTGTGGCTAGAGATCCTGGCAAGGCTGCTGATCACCTGAACGCTGTCTCAGTGTCATTCCTTCTTCGCCGACTCCGTCCACACCTTCGGGGACCCCTGGACCTGCTGGGGTTGGACCCCAGCACGAAGGACATCCAGAAGGTTGTCCAGAAGATGCAAGGTCTAATTGCATATTGCCCTTTTATTAGTATAGATTTTTATTGACTTCAGAGAGGAAGGGAGAGGGAGAGAGAGATAGAAACATCAGTGATGGGAGAGAATCATTGGTGGCTGCCTCCTGCATGCCCCATTCTGGAGATCGAACCCACAACCCAGGCATGTGCCCTTGACTGGAATTGAATCCAGGACCCTTCAGTCCACAGGCCAACGCTCTAGCCATTGAGCCAAACTGGCTAGGGCCTGTCTTCCTCTTTTTAATAATAAATGTAAGAACAACAAAGATTTACAGATGGAAGGGATTTATTTGTCTGAGATCTGGCAAGTTTGGAGACATAGTGCTATTCATGTGAACATTTTTTTCTTCCTCTTTAACCTGATCTATTTGTTGGGTGCTGTATTTAGGAATTGATGGGAGGGAAAATTAGGGACAAAGGAGCAGAACAGAAATTCCTTTTGTCTCCCTTGCAGAAGACAGTCTGTAGAGATAGCCTGTATGGCTTTTATTACTTAAGAAAGGACAATGGATGTTCTTCAAATGCACAGTTTGTAGATTTAAATTTAGATAGTGTATATGTGAAAAATATATTGCATGGGGCAATGGTAAATCAGGTATAGGCAATATAGAATAGTAGTTAGGATTGTATATGTGTGTTCATAACTCACTTGTCTATTTAATAACTCTGACAATGGGCAAATGAGCCGATCTGTGTTTTATTGCCATCTGTAAATGGAAATAATGATTATTGCTGTGTCATGAGATTGTTATGAGATTTGATGAGAAAATATGTAAAACACTTAGCACATCATACATGATCAATATTTACTGTTCTGTACTGCTGTTATTTAAAAAGCTCTTTCCCATCTCATCAGTATATGTTTTCTCATAGTACTTTTATATTTTCAATTTTTTTTTCTTTGTATTTCAATCTTTACCTCAGTGGTTCTCAAAACATTTGACAACAGGATTTCTTTACACTCTCAAAAATTATTTAGGAACCCTAAAAGCTGTTGTTTATGTAGGTTATGCCTATCAATGTATGTCATATTAGAAGTTAAAACTGAGAAATTTTAAAAATATTTATATTCACTTCATATGAAATCTATTATATATTGATATATACTTTTAATGTAATGTAACTATTTTTCCAAAGCAAAAATAAATTCAGTGGTAAGACTATTGTTATTTTATCCTTTTACAAACCTTTACAAAAGGGTAAAGAAGACATATTAGGTATTTTCTGGAAATCTCTTATATATACATGAGTGAATAAGAATAAAACTGGCAAATAATGCTTTAGTATTTTTTTAATCCTCACCTGAAGATATTTTTCTATTGATTTTTAGAGAAAGTGGAAGGGGGGAGGAGAGAGAGAGAGAGAGAGAGAAAGAAAGAAATATCTATGTGAGAGAGACACACTGATTGTCAAATTGGCTGCCTCCCACATGCGCCACAACCAATCGGCTGAATGAAAACTGCAAACCAGGTATGTGCCCTTGACTGGGAATTGAACCTGTGGCCCTTTGGTGCATAGGCCGACACTCTAACTACTGAGCCACAACAATCAGGGTGCCTTAGTATTTTTTATTATTATTGTTTTTAATCTTGTAGACCCTTTGTAAGGGTCTCAATAATTTCCAGTGGTCCTTAGGCCACACATTGAGAAATTTTGCTTTAACCTAATTGGTGTATGACATAAGATGTCTATTTTCTAAATAACCTAGCTCCATATATTGATATTCTGACCCTTTTTCCACCCCAGATTTGAAATGCCATATTATTTGTTTGCTGTAAGTCAAAATATATATACTTGTGTTTTTTTTTTCCTAAGCTTTCTCTTCTGTTTCATCTTTGTTATGTTTTGACACCAGTACCATTCTTCTAACTATGTTAGGTGTATATTATATTAATTTAATATAATTTTTACTTCTTACTCTCACTTCAGATCATTCTAGTAGGAATTTCTAACTGTTGAAATGCTTAAGTTATATCCTGGGCATTCTGATCTTCTCTATCTACACCCTCTCCTTCCGCATTATTTCAGTAACAACAAAACTCAAAATACCATATAAAGACTAATGACACTCAAATTTTTATCTCCAAGGAATAGCCATGACAATTATAAAAAAGAAAACGAAGCTAGAGAATTATACTACCAAGTATTAAGACCTATTCTAAAGCTATAATGATAAAAACAGGTGCAAGAATAGATAAATTGATTAATGAAACTGAATGGAATAAAAACTATTTATATTCCTACATACATAGTCACCTGGCTCATGATGAGGTGACACCATGGTGCATTAGGGAAAGGATGCTTTCTTCAATAAATGATGCTGGCTCAATCAGATATCCAAGTGGGGAGAATTGTATCTTGATTCTTACCTCGCATTCTATACAGAAATCAATTCCAGATGTAGTATTTGTGAAAGATAAATCAATAAATGTTTTTAGAAGAAAACATGGAGAAATATATTTGTTACCTCGGAGTAATAAAAGATTTCTTAAAAGAGATAATCATAAAATAAAAAAATGACAGATTGTACTATATTCAAATGTAGAGCTTGTTTTAATCATAAAATTCCATTAAGAGAACTAAGAGACAAATAACTAAGTGAGACATGGTATTTGCAAGACAAGTAACTAACAAATGACTAGTGTTGAAAAAATATAAATTAAGAAGTACAAGTTGCCAGTTATTGAAAGAGTCATGGAGAAGTAAAGAACAGCATAGGGACTATAATAAATAATATTGTAATAACTATGTATGATATCAGATGGGTGCTGGACTGATCAAGGTCTATGTGTCTAATCACTATGTTGTACATCTGAAACTAATATAATATTGTATGTCAACTGCAATTGAAAAAAATTAAAAGATAAAAATATAAAGAATACTCACAGTCAGTAAAATGGTAACAAAATAGAAAAATAGGCTAAAGATTTAAACAGGTATTTTATAAAGTCTACCCAATGGCCAATAAAAATAAGAAAAATTGCTGAACTTCATTAGTCACTACAGAATACAAATTAAAACCACAATACAATACCATGTACCCACCAGAATGGCTAAAACAAACAAAAACAAAATAAACAAAAAATAAAATGGTAAGTGAGGATATAGATCACTGATATATTCAGATTATTCTAGCAAGGATGATTATTAGCTTAACCCCTTTGGAGAACTGATAATATTGTATAAAACAACAAATTCAGCCTGGCCGGTGTGGCTCAGAGGTTGCGCATTGACCTATGAACCAGGAGGTCATAGTTCGATTCCAAGTCAGGGCACATGCTTGGTTTGCAGGCTCAATCCCCAGTAGGGGCATGCAGGAGGCAGCTGATCAATGATTCTCACTCATCATTGATGTTTATATATCTCTCTCCCTCTCCATTCCTCTCTGAAATCAACAAAAATATATTTTAAAACAAAGAAACAAATTAAAACCCCCAATAAATTCATACTTTGTGACTCAGCAATTTCACTCAGGCTTTGGTTATACAGGAATGCTTGAAAGTTCATTAAGTACTCATAATATATACACTTTACTGGATGTATATGATACTATAATAAACGATTTCTGGAAATGTGCATCTATTTCCCTGAACTTTAGAGCTGAACTTTGGACCTGAACTTTAGATATCATTGCTGACTCAACATCTCCACTTAAGTATATAATGGATATAGCACACTGAACATGATCAAACACACCTATTGAATTCTTACCCTTTTTCAGATCCATTCTCTACAAACATTTCTCATTCTAGTAAATAGCACCCTCTTGCTTAAGCCAAAAATCTAGGAGATATTATCGATTTTTTTCCTTCCTTCACAGTGCATAGCTAATCCTTCAAGTCCTCTTGGATTTACTTCCAAAACATATCCTAATTATGACCACTTCTCACTATTTCCAATACGAAAATATTACTCCAGGACAGTACTATTTCTCATTTCAGCCTTGATCCAGCTCTCTGACTAGTTTTCTTGTCTTTATATCTTCTCTCCTCAAGCCCACAATGCATCTGAAGAGTAAATCTGACCATGTCACTGTCCTGTTTAAAATCGTCTACTGACTGTATTTTAGGGTATTAAAAAAGCTTGTAGCTGAAACCGGTTTGGTTCAGTGGATAGAGCGTCGGCCTGCGGACTGAAAGGTCCCAGGTTCGATTCCGGTCAAGGGCATGTACCTGGGTTGCGGGCACATCCCCAGTGGGGAGTGTGCAGGAGGCAGCTGATCGATGTTTCTAACTATCTCTCTCCCTTCCTCTCTGTAAAAAATCAATAAAATATATTTAATAAAAAAAAAAAGCTTGTAGTTCATGAGTGAAATTTCTCCTTTTCCAGCCAGGAATTCTATCCAATAAATAGGGAAAGGTTAAAGGATTAAAAAATCACTATTCTGTGACATTTAATGAAATAATCAATGATCTTTAATCGGTGAAAGCATTAAGTGAAGGAATGGGGAACTGTACAATGGTGGGATCAGGCTGTAACCACATGAATCCACTAGTAAGTCACTAAAAATAATACCCAGAAATTGAGTGTCCCCTCTAGATAACACACACAGTATAGCCTATGTATATATTTTTTAATCTAAAAGTTGCACTCAAACTAATTAAAAAATAGCTTCCATTTAAAGGCATATTTGGAGTTAGATAAGCATTAAATGGTATACAAGGAAGTCAATACATTATATTAGGACATTCTCCAGAAAAATAGACATATTCATTTACTAATAACTGGCAGAAAGAAAGGAGGGGGTTATTGCTTTAGGGTGAAAAAAAGGAATAACAACAAATATAATGTGCAGAACTTGTTTGGATCCTGCTTTGAATAAACTGATGGTGAATAGACATCTGTGACATAATTGTATAAGCTTGATAATGGATCCTATATAATAAAGATGTAATATGCAAATTAATCCTCACTCCATCACACATCACAAGATGGCTGCCTAGAAGGCAGAGCTTTTGATGCTGACTGGCATAGAGACAAACCAATCAGAACCAAATCTGGGTGAACTGCGAAGGCAGAACCTAAGGTGGGGCTGAGGAGGGGTTTTCAGGGCAACAGCTGTTTGGTGTAAGGTGTAAGAAAGCGGTTCAATTTTTTAATGACTGATTACTAATAAAAGGGTAATATGCTAATTAAATGGGGTTGACCAGCCATCTTCTGGACATCCAACCTCCTTCTGGACAAAGCCATGGTGGTGGGGGCTGAGGCAGAGGCCATTAGGGGAGATTAGGCTGGCAGGGTAGGGAAGTTGGGGGCAAGATCAGGCTGTCAGGGGAAGGCATTTGGGGATGAGATCAGGCTGGCAGGGGAGGGCAGTTAGGGGCGATGAGGCAGGCAGACAGGTGAGTGGTTAGGAGCTAGCAGTCCCAGATTGTGAGAGGGATGTCTGCCAGTTTAGGCCCAATCCCTGTGGGTCCCCGATTGGAGCGGGTGCAGGCTAGGTTGAGGGAAGTCCCCCCTCCCCTGACCCCCTGCATGAATTTTGTGCACCGGGCCACTAGTTAATTATAAGATGCCACCAAAGATTTATTGTTATCTATGTTAGGTGTGATAATACATTCTGATTATGTAAAAAATATACTTTTCAGAGATGTGTATTAAACTATGTATATAGAGGTGAAATAACATGAAATCTGAGATTTGCTTTAAATGCTTAAGGGAAGAATAAAATATGACAAAATATTTATAATTAATGAATTTGGGTGTAGGTTATATGGGGCTTATTATATCATTTTCACTACTGTATATATTTTTTGAAGTTTTTTTCTTTTTAATTAGAAAGCAAACGAATCTCCAATGGCTCCAAACCTCTTATAGATAGATACCTTGCAAAATTTGCATGATTTGTGTACTGCTCTGACTTATCTCTCTATACCAGTGGTTCTCAACCTGTGGGTCACGACCCCTTTGGAGGTCGAAGAACCCTTTCACAGGGGTCGCCTAAGACCATCGGAAAACACATATATAATTACATATTGTTTTTGTGATTAATCACTATGCTTTAATTATGTTCAATTTGTAACAATGAAATTGGGGGTCACTACAACATGAAGAATGGTATTAAAGGGTCACGGCATTAGGAAGGTTGAGAACCACTGCTCTATACCCTTCCCCCTACTCACTGCCTTCCAGCCACTCTACTGACTTTTTTGTTTTTGAACATATACGAGATCTTTTTTTTAGAGTTTTAAAAATTTTTGTTTCTTCTGTTTGAAGTGCTCTTCTTCCCAATGTTTCCATGGCTACTCACCTTCTGAACATTGGAGATCCAATTCAAATATTGCCTCCTTGGAGAGTTTGTCCCCAACCATCCTAGCTAAAGAAGCTTCCATGCTCAAACGCAACTACAATACTCTATGCAGAAGATAAGATGATTGTTCAGCAAATATTTATTACCTACTCCTCTTCCACTGGAGGAGTGTATTTCCTTTCTCCAATGTTGTTGTGTTTGGCCAGGTGAATTGTTATAACTAATGTGGTCAATTGGATCTGAGCAGATATAAGCAGACAAACTTGAAATGCATTTGCACAGTCTGGCACTCTTGCCCTTCCTGACAGAGCCATGAAAAGAACTTTCTCAGGGTAGTTGCTGCTCCTTCATTATTGACCATGTTGCTAATAGCTGTAAAGTAATATACAGGTATTTGTAGTAATTGTGAAAATCTATCACAGTGACTTTCAAACAATAGGTGTTCAATAACACTTTATTGAGTAAATGAATGAGAGGTCATAGGGGTTTGGAAAGGGCTTGATTTAATATCCTTTGGCCATCTCTTCCAGCATTAGTGCAGAATCCTATGTATTGAGAGGATAAAGAAACCATATCAACCAAGGAAAAAGGTCACCCTTTATTTGCCCTATAAAAATCCTTCCCGGAGAAACTAAGATGGCGGCAGAGATAAACACCGGGAAATTAATGCCGCTCACAACAATTGATTAATACCTCAGAGAAACAATACGGATTCATCCAGAACCACAGGAAGCCTGGCTGACTGTAAATTCTACAACTAGAAGGAAGGAAAGGCACACTGAGACCCAGAGAAGCTGCAGA
>NW_006298354.1:511684-522010 GCF_000327345.1 Myotis davidii
GCAGAGGCGGGGGGGGGGGGGGAGGGAAGGGGGGGGGGGGGGGGTAGAGGGTAACGTGGGGACAAGGACACATATGTAATTTCTTAATCAATAAAAAATATATTAAAAAAAAAAAGAAGAAGAAGTTCAAAAAAAAAAAATCCTTCCCAAACCTTGCTGTACAAATATATCAGTCTCTTTCAACTAAGGCAATTCCTGACCCTTTTGGAAAATGCATGGGAAATAAAAGATAATGTAAATATAATAAGGGCCAGTCTTCCCATGAGATAGTAATTTCATTATTTGCTTGTATTTTCTATCTTAATGAAAAATTTTACAGCTGTCACAAAACAGTAACATGCCTCTTATTTTACAACTAGAAGCCCAGTGCACAAAATTTGTGCACAGGGGAGGGTTCCCCTCAGCCCAGCCTGCACCCTCTTGCAGTCTGGTACCCTGCACTCCTTACCATCCGCCTACTTGCTGCTCTTTACAACTCGACTTGCTGCTCCTTAGCACTACTGTGGAAGAGGGAGAGGCTCCTGCCACCACCACTGTGCTCGCCCCCCATGAGCCCAGCTTCTGGCTGAGTGGCACTCCCCTTGTGGGAGCACACTGATCACCAAGGGGCAGCTCCTGCGTTGAGCATCTACCCCTTGGTGGTCTGTGCGCATCATAGCAACTGGTCATTCTGCTGGTCATTCTGCCATTCGGAAGATTTGCATATTAGGGGTTTATTATATAGGATTATCAAAGTTTTCATATACTTTTGATTTAATTTGTTCTCCGTGATATTGAGATGTTACATCAGGAAGTCAAAGGCCCCACTTGTCCTGATGCCACTGTTATTTCTGACCCTTAGTAAAGTTGTATCCAGGATTCAGGTAGATATTCCTCATATGAATGGATTATTGAAAATTTCCTATACTTCCCATGAATCTATGGTCATATCAGAAGGATCCCCTGGAACAGGAGGAGTAGGAGTTAAATAATGAAGTTTTATTGCTCTGGTTGAATTGCTTATTAAATCACCGGTGAGTCTGAAGGGCAAACAAGTTTATACTATGTATGTACTAAAATTATAAAGTCCATTGATGCATCATATATTTGCAGTTATGATTATTTTAAAATATAACCCTTAGGGGTCATGCTTTACTTGGAAGTTTAGATTACTATAACATGTGATTATGTACCATGTCCTATTTCAATCAATTACTAGTAATTGTTATGCTTCATAGCATCATAAATCCAGTTTATTAGTTTATCTTAAATACCATCCAAGAAAAGTCCTTAATTCTTTTTATTTATCTGATAACTGGTCTTTTTGATCTATGTGTTTCTCTTACCATTTTACCTTCATCTTCCAATCCCCATAAATTCTTTCTCACCTGAGTCATTATAACTCCAAATTTAGTGCACATTACAATCCAAAATCCCTTTATACATGGCTCATCAGAGTCTTTATTCATTCTAAAAATATTTATTGAGCACCTGTTATGTACAGAGTGCTTTGATGGATACTGGATCTTGAGAAAGAAAATGAGTTTTGGTCATCCACTACTGGGTCTTTTTCAATATAGCTTTTGGTGAACACTTTATGTTTCTCTGGGCTTATCACACATGTTGATCTTCTTTTAATAACAAAGTTCTTTGCTGAGATTTCTTCCCTGATATTTTTGTGATATATCTTATCAACTAATCAGTGACCCCTTGGGACTAGAAAATACAGTTTTGGAGTATCAGCAGTGTGTGATGCAAGCCTAAACTGGGGTCTACAATGGGGAGGAAGCACATCATATTTTGGAATAACCTAGAGAAGCTGGCAAGTGCACAATTATCTCCTACTAGTTGCCCAGTGCATGAATTCATGCACATTGAAAGGAAATTAATTAGAAGAAATATTTTAATATCGTTACTCGCCCTTTCCCTATAATAGAAGTGTCAACCAAATTCACCATTGACAATGACAGATCGAAACACACGTGTGCAATTGGTGCCAGCGAGAGCTTTATATGTATTGCACATGCACGGGTCAACTTAGCCTTCTATTGCTATAGAATGAACTTTCTTAATTAGATCTGTTTTCTGATGTAGCTAAACTTTTTCCAGCTCAGTGACGCACCCCAATTTCTCTTTCAGGTACTGGTCAGCAACACAGCAGTAAATATCAACACAAAGCAGATTATTATTGTAGATCACACAGGGAGAACAAAGGGCAAAATATTTAACTGCAGCAGTGTTTGACTATATTCTACACAGTGAGAAAACCTGACGTCATTTTCAAGGTCGACTATTTGTTATTACTTTTCAGTCAGGTCAAGTTTCTAAACTTTCTAAATCTCTGTTTTCAAGCTAATGAAAAGAAAATAGGAATCCATCGAGTTCCCCATCTACCTATACCAGGACTTCTGTGAGGATCAAATGAGATAAGGCATGGGAAAACACTTCATAGACATTTGATTAGAGTATAAAATGTTTGCACCTAGCTATAAAGCAAGTCATGTTCCTGAGCTGAATAAACTCCAAGGAGGCTATTTGCTAGGGAGAGGAAGCCAAGCGTTGCTACATGATGCAATTAAATAGGATTCTACCGAGTCTCCTATCTTCCTACTCCAGAGGACTTCTGAGGATCAAATGAGATGAGGCATGGAAAAACAGTTCACAGACATTTGGCTAAAGTGTGAAAAGTTTCCACCTGGCTATAAAGCAAGTTGTGTTCCTGGGCTGAAGAAACTGCAAAGAGGCTAGTCGCTAGGGAGAGGAAGTTGGACGTTGCTACATGACGTCATTACCCAGACAGACACTTAGCATATTAGCCTTTTATATATATAGAAGGCTGTGGACCAATCCCAAGAACTATACATGGTGTCTTGGCAAGGGCAGATGATAAGCCTTAAGTTGGCATCAAGGTTTTCAGAGTTTTTAAAAGCTTATAGTCGCTGACGATGCCTAGGAGAACTATGGTGGTGCTTTTTAGATTATCAGCACTTCTATTCTTCTCAATTTAACCTCCCTATTAAAGAAAAAAACAACTCTAGCCTGGTTTGTGTGGCTCAGTGGTTGAGCATTGACCTATGAACCAGGGGATCACAGTTTGAATCCCAGTCAGTGCACATGCCCAGGTTGCAGGCTTGATCCCCAGTAGAGGGTGTGTAGTGGCAGTCAATCAATGATTCTCTCTCATCACTGATGTTTCTATCTCCTTCTCCCTCTCTGAACTCAATAAAATATATTTTAAAAAATCCAACAACTCTAGTTTAACTCATATCAAGAAACATGAATTTCTGACTATTGATTGCTAGTTCTCTCCTCCTGGCTATTTTTTTAAAATATATATTTTATTGATTTTTCACAGAGAGGAAGGGAGAGGGATAGAGAATTAGACACATTGATGGGAGAGAAACATCGATAAGCTGTCTCCTGCACACTCCCTACTGGGTATGTGCCCGCAACCAAGGTACATGCCCTTGATTGGAATCAAACCTGGGACCCTTGAGTCTGGAGGCTGACGCTCTATCCACTGAGCCAAACCAGTTAGGGCTATTTTTATTTTTTTGTCAATTAGAGATGATCTTCAATATGTTTTTCAGAGATGATGTTCTGATTCTATGAGTATATATTGAGCCCTAGAAAGATACTAGCTATTGTATATATTTGCATGGCATTTACAATTAGAGCTAAAGAACACTGAAAATGGAAGCCCATGAATGAAGAAGTCAACACCATTAGAAGTCAAATATTGATCATTGTCCTTTATTGCCATTTTAATAAATGAATTCTGTCTTTAGTACATACATTACCTCTTTAGATATTTGACTATCAAATAACACAGAATAAATGCCCTATGGTAATTAGGGAGCATGCCTCCTACTGCAAAGTCATAAGATATGAAAATTGGGATGGTTAGTCATTGCTAACGTAATTAAAGAATGGAATATCCTGATCAGCATTGTCAAATTGTCTTACTTTCCTTTAAAAACAAAACAGTAAGATCTTTTATTACAGATAGAAAATGCATATTGAATTTTCAAACCATTCCAAAAGCACTTATTAAAAGAGTTATGTAACTTTAGAAATGGCAGAAGTCTTGGTCACAAGGAAATGGAGAATCTGAATGCTCTAATTACTTAAAATATTCAGCCTCAATGAAGCAGAACTGATCTGAAGTCTGAATGACCAAGCAAAGTGGAAGCTATGATTGTCTCTCTTAACAAAGCATAAGCAAGCCTTCCGTGCCAATAACTGAGACCTTTTCCCCCTGGCCTCTCTTCCTAACAATGCTTCTGAAGGCTGAAAATACATTAGTGTTCCCTGGAAGTCCTGCATTGAAGCTTAGTTTACATGAGAAAAATACACTTTTCTATGCAATTTTGTGCTACCAAAAAGGCTTATTAGCACAGAAAAGTTGTTTACCCAACCTATTCTTTCTTTCTAATATATTTTATTGATTTTTTACAGAGATGAAGGGAGAGGGATAGAGAATTAGAAACATCAATGAGAGAGAAACATCGATCAGTTGCTTCCTGCACACCTCCTACTGGGGATTTGCCCGCAACCAAGGTACATGCCCTTGACCGGAATCGAACCTGGGGCCTTTCAGTCCGCAGATTGACGCTCTATCCACTGAGCCAAACCGTTTAGGGCTACCCAACCTATTCTTTAAGGCTCAATTCAAGTCCTGTCTCCTCTATGGTGAAGCCTTTTCTGATGAATTCTCCCTTCTTTATTTTATTTTTATTTTTTGCTTTGATTGTATTTATCATGCAAATAGATCTCATTGTTTATTTTATTTATTTATTATTATTTTAAAATTATTATTATTTTTTTTGGTTAATAATCACCCAAGGATGTTTTTCCATTGATTTTTAGGGAGAGTGGAAGAGAGAGGGAAAGACAGAGAGAAACATTGATGTGAAAGGAACACCAATTGATTGCCTCCTGCACGCACCCTGACCAGGGCCTGGAAAGAGCCTGCAACCAAGGTACTTGCCCTTTACCGGAATCAAACCTGGAATCCTTTGGTTTGTGGGCTGATGCTCTGTCCACTGAGCCCAACTGGCTAAGACTCATTGTTTAGTTTTGATAGCATAGACTTTAGCACTTTAATATATACTTTCAGATTTTTTACATAGTTTATGAGTTTAAGTCTTATCTCCCTAGCTTGCTTTCAAGTACCTCAATAATGATTCTCTTTCTGTACTTCTTATGATTCCCTACAACTTCTACCATGCTCCTGGACACATAGAAGGTGCTTTATTAAAAGGTTAATTAATTAATGTGGTTTGATAACAAATGATTCAGAATGACATGGACTATGTGCAAATTTGAGAAAACAAATGTGACACTGGAGGCCTTGAAGGATGTGTCATTAGGGTGTTTAGTTAATGAATAAACTTTATTTAATTCCTCATCTTCTCATCATTGATGAGCAGACACACAGCATCAACATTAATGCAATAGAAACTTTTAAAAAAATATACAGGGAGGAAGGGAGAGGGAGAGAGAGAGGTATAGAAATATAAATGATGAGAGAATCATTGATTGGCTGCCTCCTGCATGCCCCCTACTATGGATCAAGCCGACAACCTGGATATATGCTCTTGACCAGAACTGAACTCTGGACCCTTCAGTCCACAGGCCAATGCTCTATCCACTGAACCAAACCAACTAGGGCTAGAAACTTTTATTTCAGGAACATACAGTGTTAATAAAAACGTGATCAAACTTGAGCAAACTGATTAGTTTTGGCTATTATGATAGGTTCTGCTTTTTATTTTTATGAATTTCAAATATCTGTGTATTCTTAGATTTAATATAAGTTCATTTGTTCAGTTCATTTGGTTCACTTTAATAATCACATCTATACTATATAATAAAGAGCTAATATGCAAATGGTCATCACACTCTCACACCCTCATGCTGGGGCTGGGGGACCTGAGGCTGTGCTGGGGGACCTGAGGCCATGTGCCCCGCCCATGACCAGCCCAAGGGAAGTAAGGCTGAGCCCCCACCCCGTGCCAGGCTGGGGGACCTGAGGCCGCACCCCTTGCCCTGTGGGGCTTGATGGGGGTGGGGCTGGACGGACCTGGGTCTCGCACAATTTCAAGGCATGCACAGGTGGGCAGGAACTTGACTCTGGATCCCACAGCTCACCCCAGATTCTTGACAGAAGGGAGATTTTCATATACATTTTAATAATTTTCTTTCATCTCTGACACTTCTATTATAGAGAAAGGGCAAATAGCAATATTAAAATATTTCCTCTAATTAATTCCCATTTAATATGTACAAATTTCATGTACCAGGCCACTAGTACAAATATAATAGAGCTATATCCTTATGGTTATTATCTAACAGATTCTAATAGGGTCTGTGATAGTTAATCTTATGTGTTCACCCTGGTGAATACAGTCTCAGGTGCACTTGTAAAGAACTGCCCCTATCTGATGTCCACCATGCTTCAGGCTGGCGGACAATGTTACAGCACAATGTTACATCAGAAATGGGTAACCCTCCCGGCCGGTGTTGCTCAATGCTTGAGGTCATGGTTTGATTCCTGGTCAGAGCACATGCCCAGGTTGTGGGCTTGTTCCCCAGTAGGGGATGTGCAGGAGGCAGCCAATCAATGATGATACTCTCTCATCCTTGATGTTTCTAACTCTCTCTCCCTCTCCCTTCCTCTCTCTGAAATACATAAAAACATATTAAAAAACAACAACAGTAAACAAGTAGGCAACCCTACTAGAGCCTAAAATTTATGTTCTAACTCTCACCCTGCAGCTCGTCCCTGCTTACCTAGGACTGCTGACCAACTGCCTACATGGTAGTACAGATTGTTAATTGCACTAAAGCACCAGAAAAAGGAGGAAATAGAGTCTGGCATTGCCAGGAAGAGCAGGAGCCTTTACTAATGCACAGTGCCTGTTAGGGTGGTTCAGTTGGTTGGAGCATTGTCCTGCACACAAAAAGGTTGCAGGTTGCATCTCCGGTTGGGGCCCATATGGGAGGCCACCAATTGATATTTCTCTCTCATATCCCTGTTTCTCTCTCCCCCTTCCTCTCTCTCTAAAAATAAATAAAAACTTATCCTCAGGTGAGGATTAAAACTAATAATAAAAATAATTCACTATATGGGCCAGCTGTGGCCTCCATGTTGATCATGGCTCAGCTTTTACGTTTGGTTTATTTTTAGCCTTGATCACTATCTATAACTTAAAACTTCCCATCCCCTTTCAAACTAGCCTCTCGGTAGTCTCTTTACTTGGCTCTTACTGTGCAAATTTAAAGAAATTTCCTTTATTGCACTAACCCCATAATAATAAGGGCCCAGACTTATTGTACAGTGTGGTGAGCACCAGCACAGCATGCTCTCTTTCTCCCCAGTAGAGGAATAACTCTGATTGTTGGCCCGACTATCTGTTGCTATCACGCTATTTTGGTGGAGAGTTTCAGGCACTTCACATGCTACAAGTCAATTGCTTCAGTTTTAACTGTAAAATAAGGTTATGCCTTATGCCACTCTTCAAAACAGCCCTGTGGTTTGGTTTGCTGCCACCAAATGATATTAGTGTGCCACAGTTAGTGATTTCCCTAAAACTGCAAATAATGCTCTAATTTGAAATCTCAAGCATAGACTTTTCAGATTTGTAATATATAAAAGTAGATTTTTTGAACCAAAATGGTAAGTCTCTACAGACATTACATAAATGTTCAAAAAACACAGTACTTTCAAAGTGAGCTTTTCTTAAAAGCAATTAAATCTCAAGATTTATCTGGTGTGTATGTGGGGGTGGGGGGGAACTTTTACTACTACTACTATTGTGGATTATTAGTTTTTATTAATTCTATCAGAAAATAATATATGTTCCCTGAAACAAAATTCAAACAATACATAAATGTCGAGAATCACCTGTTAAAATCCTTCTCATTCACTAACCTAGCCATTCCCATATTCAAGGGGTAACCATTGTAAGAAAGATTGCTGTAATTCTTCTAGACTTCTTTCATGCACATTGAAGTCCATATGTTTGGATATTTTCTTTATAAATTTTTTTTTTGCTTTTTTATTATAAAAATGGTTTGTGGCATGTATATTATTCTGAAAATGACTCTTTTGTACACATCATACTATCTAGGGTGTATTTCATATTAGTACATTGAGAACTTCGTTTTTTATGCATCATAGCATTTCATAGTCTAAACTAGGGGCCCAGTGCATGAAATTTGTGCACTGGGGGAGGGTGTCCCTCAGCACAGCCTGCACACCCTCTCCAATCTGGAACCCCTTGGAGGATGTCCGACTGCCAGTTTAGGCCTGATCAGGGACTGCTGGCTCCCAACCACTCACCTGCTTGCCTGATTTCCCCCTAACCACTCCCCTGCCAGCCTGATTGACACCTAACTGCCCTCCCCTGCAGGCCTGGTCACCCCCAACTGCCCTCCCCTGCTGGCCATCTTGTGGTGGCCATCTTGTGATCACATGGGGCTGGCCATCTTGTGCAAGAGTGTGATGGTCAATTTGCATGTTACCTCTAATATATAGGATGTACTCTGACTTATTTAATACATTATTATTTTGGACATTTGATTATTTCTTATCTTCTGCTCTTACAAATAATGTTGTCATCAACATTCTCATACAAATATTCTAGTTTTCTATTGCTGAATTATAAATTATAACAAACTTAGCAGCCTTAAGCATGACAAATTTATTTTCTTTTCAAAAAAACTACTTGATTTAATAAATGAATTCAACAATGTAGTAGGATACAAAATTAACGTCCAGAAATCTATGACATTTTCATACACCAATAATGAACTCACAGGAAGAGAAACTAAAAAAAAAAATCCCATTTACCATTGCATCAAAAAAATTAAGATACCTAGGAATGAACTTTGCTGGGGTCCAACCCCAGCAGGTCCAGGGGTCCCCAAAGGTGTGGTTTATGTCCAGGATCTTTTGCCATGTTCTTCAGCCAGGTTCTCTCTTTAGGTTCTGTCTCTAGGTTCTGTGTCTAGGTTCTGTGTCCAGGTTCTGTCCAGGATCTTTTGCCATGTTCTCTCGCTTGGTTCTGTCTCTAGGTTCTGTGTCATGACAAATTTATTACATCACAGTTTCCATAGAGGCTTGACTGGGAATGGATCTGCTTGCAAGTTTCCTTAGGTTGATAGCAGAGTGATCTTCCTTATGGCCCTGTGATTGAGGTTCTCGCTTTCTCAGTTCCTGGAGGCCACTCTTACCTCCTTGTCCTTGCATAGGCCTTCTCTCCTTTGAATTGCTCTGATTTTGGAAGGGTTCATACTCTTTATAGGGCTCACCTAATTAAGTCAGGCCAATCTGGGTAATCTTCTTTTCGACTTACTCCAAAGTCAACTGATTAATAACATAATCAAAGGAGTGATTACCATTATATTCACAGGTCTTTCCCACACTCAAGAAAATTATAGCGCAGCTGGCTTGGCTCAGTGGTTGAGTGCTAAGCTATGAATTGGGAGGTCCAGATCGATTCCTGATCAGGGAACTTGTCCAGGTTACGGGATCAATCCCCAGTGTGGGGCTTGCAGGAGCAGCTGATCAATGATTCTCTCATGTCATTGATGCTTCTTTCTAACTCTCCCTCTCAATAAAAATATATTTAAAAAAAGAAAATTACAGAAGCCATGCACACCAACAAGTGGGAATCTTGGAGGTTATCTTAAAAATCTGCTTATTACATACCCTCAGACCCTTGTACACATTTATCTATAGGAAAGAGTCACTGAAGTAGAACTACTAGGCCAAAAGATATGGGTTTTAGACGTTGTGATTCATATCTAACTTTCAAAATATTGTATCCCTTTATACTATCACCAGAACATAATAGAATGTTATAAACCCAATTTTACATATTAGAATATGCAAGCACCACAAGGACAGGTATTTTTATTTTATTCGTGGAAATATCCCAAATATTTAGACTAGTTCTTGGCATACTGTAGGTACTCAATAATTATTAATGGAATGAATGAATACACATGCAGAAAATACCTTGATTAGAACTATAATCTTGGTAGTTCATTTTGAAACTTTTTTAAAAATTTAATTTAATTTAATTTATTTTATTTATTTTCCTTTTATTGATTAAGATATTACAAATATGTCCTTATCCCCCAAAAGTCCTCTAATCCCCCAAATCCTGCCCTCACCTGTGGGAAACTGTTTATTGCCTTCACTATCTGATAAGCATAGACCGAAACCCCCCCGAAGGCAGGGTGCCTTTGAAGCCCTAGCAAAGCTCGGAGCTAGGCGCCACCTCTGTTTGTCCAGACAGTGGTAGCTGAACATACTCCCCCATTTATTATAATGTA
>NW_006298354.1:523049-524305 GCF_000327345.1 Myotis davidii
TACTTAATGTTTATTTAAAAATTACCGGAGAACATCTTATGACAACCAAACTTTGGCTAAGATAAACTTGGGTGCTAGCTATGACTTTAGAAAGCGAAATAGGAAAAAATTTAAAATGTCTTCTATTAAGCATGACTTTGGGGAAAATACGCCATCTGAGTCATTTGCTGAAACTTGCCCCAAAGCAAGATGTGGGGAAAGGAAAAAGGAGCACATGGCGATCCAATATGGACGCCTCCTCCCCAGTATTCTAATTTAAAGTCTCCTTCTTGTAATTGGAAAGCTTTACAAAATTTAAAAACTGTGTCTTGGATTTCTGTTCACGTGTAAAGAGAAAACCTGGCTTGAAACTGATGCGCGCACGTTCCGATTTTGGACATTTAGATAGAGTTTTAAGCTAGAGTCTCTTTGCAAATGTGCAGAATAAAACCCAAGACTGATTATTTCCTAAGGAAAATGGCGAATTTGACCCAGGGTAGAAATTCTAGCAACAAGATTGGTATTTTTCCATAATAATGTTAATTGTGCCTACTCCAAAGCTAACTTTAAGGCCTCTAAAAGGAAAATCAATAAAATTGTCTCTGTTACAAAAATTTACTAAAGTAAATGCCTTAAAATAATTGGATTCAAATCTCAAGAATTATTAAAAATTTCTTAATTTAAAAAATCTAAGTAGCCCAGTAAAAAACCGGCCCTTTGTTAATTAAAAAGGCTAGCCACTCCTTTGTGATGGAGAAAGGGGCTAGCTGCTTCCTGCCTGTAGCAAATTCTTAAAGAATGTGGTCAATTTACATCTGATTGGTCCAGGGTAGGCCAAACCTATTCTTCCAGGGAAAACAGCCCTTCCCCTTCCTCCCCCAGGCCAATTTTGAAACTTCCCACCAGCAAGCAAGGGGCAGGAAACAATGTAGCTACAACCTTGTTTCTTGACCTTCCCCAGAGGAAAAAATTATGGTTGCTTTAAAATCAAAGGCTGGGCCAGGCCTGCCTTGCCAGGCTCAAGTGTGGTTTCCCAAAGCTGTTGTGAAATTTAAGACCTTGGAGTTCATACCTAGGTATCTTGAAGTGACATAATACTGAATTAAATGAGATCTGAGTATGTCTCATACAAAATCTAGAGGACAGTATTAAATCTGTTGGTTGATTATGTCTTGCATTTTATCGAATTGAATTGGGAAAAATTGTATAATTATAATAGCTAAATGCTTAAAAAATATATTTTATTTTTGAGAAAATTTTTGTTTTCTCTGAAATAA
>NW_006298355.1:0-3365 GCF_000327345.1 Myotis davidii
AAAATTGATTTTAGAGAGGTGGGGGGAAGGAGATAAGAAGAGGGAGAGAGGGAAAAGGAGAGAGAGAGAAAGAGAGAGGGGAGAAAGAGAGGGAGAGAGAGAGAGAAATCAATTTGTTGTTTCCCTTATTTATGCATTTATTGGTTGATTCTTGTAGGTACCCGGACTGAGAACTAAACCCACAGCCATGGAAGATGGAGATGACACTGTAACCAACTGAGCTATCTGGTCAGGCCCAAATTATCAGAGATTTTTGAGATTTTTTAAAAATAATGTCTAGCTATATAGATATGGCTATAAGGTTAAAACATTACATTAACACATTGCACATGCTTATTATACATTAATGTACATATTACAATGATAACATTATATAGATAATGCCTATTTAGTTGTCACAGATGTGACAGCAATTGCACAAAGATGTCAATACCTCCCAAATCAAGCTATAGATGTAATATTACAACTGAATATCAATAAGGTTTTCATGACACTCACATTATTGAGAAGTTTTATGTTTTTTGGGCTAATCTAGACCTACTGAGGTTGACTATTTCTGAGCTTCCTCCTGGGAGTAAGAAGTGACCTCTGGCTTTTTCCTCCCCTGCCCCCCTGGGGAATTGGGAGATAGTAAGTATAAAGACATAAAGAGTTGAGCTAGCTTATGCCTGCCTAAGCTTCAGAAATGAACCAAAAACACAGTGCAGTAGCTGGTGTGGAAAGTGTGGCGAGGAGAATTTTTTATTGTTTTAAAGACTGGGACAAATAACAGGAAGTGTATCTGTGAGTGGGACTCATCCTATATATTAAAAGGCTAATATGCAAATTGACCAAACAGCTGAATGACTGGTTGCTATGATGCACACTGACCTCCAGGGGGCAGATGCTCAATGCAGGGGGAGCACCACTCAGCCAGAAGCCAGAGGCTGGGCTCATGGCTGGCAGCTAAGAACCCCTTAGAACATGTCTATGGGGAATGGGCCTAAGCTGGCAGTCAGACAACCTCCGAGGGGTCCCAGACTGAGAGAGGGCACAGGCTGGACTGAGGGACCCCTCCCTCCCCAGTGAACAAATCTCATGCACTGGCGGCGATCAGGCTGGCGGAGGTGGCAGTTAAGGATGACCAGGCCAGCAGAGGGGGGAATTTGGGGGAAACCAGGCAGGCAGAGGGGGGTACTTGGGGGCAATCAGGCTGCAGGCAGAGGCAGTTAGGGATGATCAGGATGGCAGGCAGGTTAGCAGTTAGGAGCCAGTAGTCCTGGCTTGTGAGAGGGATGTCTGACTGTTGTTTTAGGCCTAATCCCTGGGATTGGGCCTAAACCGGCAGTTGGACATCCCCTGAGAGGTCCTGGATTGTAGAGGGTGCAGGCTGGGCTGAGGGGACCCCCCCCCCGCACTAATTTCATGCACCGGGCCTCTAGTTTACTATAAAGTGAATAACCGATAATAAGGGAGAGAGTAGAGAATCTTAAATTATCATTCTTAATAAGAAGGAATGCAGTATATTTCAGAAATTGAATAAATAGTTTTAGAAAAACTCAGAACACCTAAGGCAAGCATGTCAAACTCAAGGCCCGCGGGCCGCATGTGGCCCACAATGAATTTTTTTGTGTGTCCCAGCCAATATAATGGTCTGTAAGAAACGTTTTAATAAAAATTTTATGACTTAATGTTTACAATATCCTGTTATACATAATTATTAATAACGAACTATAATGTTTGCTAATGACTGATGACTATAATTGTGTTGCATTCATTTCCCTTACCTGCCTTACATGCAGGTGTGCCATTTCTCTCCACTAATACCAGCAGCAAATATTTTAGCAGGCAATGGCCACATCATTAGTCTTGGACTGACTTGTTTGGTGTGCTCAACAGGAAATATTTCCCTTTCAGAAAACAAGAAAAATGGGTTTATTTGCATTATGCTTATTAATTTGTGCAGTTACTCAGTATCTGGTAAGGTAACGTTCAAGAAAAAGTATTATTTTTTATTAAAATGTTCTATTGTTTTATGTTAATGACTAGAGGCCCAGTGCATGAAATTCGTGCAAGGGTAGGTTCCCTAGGCCTGGCTGGCGATTAGGGCCTATCTGTGAAGTGACCAGTGGGGTGATCAGGGCCGCCCCCCTTGCACCCACTGTGGCTGGCCTGGTGCCGCCCACTCTCCAGCCCTGACCCCCACCGCCACCGCCGGTCGCCTCCCTCTGATGGGGCAATCGGGGAGCCCGTGTTCACACTCGCCTTGGCTGGCCTGGGGCCTTCAGTCTGGGGGCAATTCCTGTTGAGCATCTGCCCCCTGGTGGTCAGTGCACATCATAGCGACTGGTCATTCTGCTGGCCATTCTGCTGTTCAGTCAATTTACATATTAGGCTTTTATTATATAGGATTACCCATTTATTTCAGCCCTTTGCATTCAGCATGTCTCTATAGAAATAAACCTTCGTTTCTATGAGAATTGAAATTTTGGTTTTTTGCGGCACATACACTTAAACCTTGTTTATTTGGCCTATGTGAGCCTTTGAGTTTGACATGCTTGACCTAAGGCAACAGGCAATAAGGCAAAATGATGGGGAAGTTGCTAGTAAACACATACATATGGTTGGTTGCTACAGGCATTTTCTCCTGCTGACTTAAATTTTTTCGATGAAATTGGAAACATGGCTTTGCAAGTGAGGATGGAGGCAGGGTGGGGGGTTTGAGAGGAAGGAGAAGGTGGAGCCTGGGTCTAGTGGAGGCGGGTAGCTGGGGACTAGGGGCAGGTGTGATTCTCCGCTACCATGAAAGTACCACCTGGAGTCAGTCCATGAGTGAGGACCCGTGGCTTTCTCTGGGAATCTTCGCTACTAACCCTAAGTACATGCCAGAGACAGGCCTGAATGTAATCATCACATTTGTTTCCCAACGAAGAAAATGAAACAAAAAAGGGGCGGGGAGGCAAAAATGGTCCTTACTCCAAATTAAAAAAAAAAAAAAAAAAGATGCGTGATTCTTCAATACTGGAAACAAACAAGGAAACTCCAGAACGAGGCTTAAACACTTTCTAATGGACCAATGAGAACTCCACATCAATCACCTGCTCTGAAGCCATCCAATGAGTTCTCACCCCTGAGAGCTCAGCAACCAATCAGCATCAGCCACACCCCTTGACACTTTGCTCAAGTTCCTAAGCAGCCCTGCATCTGTACTTCTATGGCCTTTGAACTTTATGTCTCCAACCTCTAGGTGAGGCCTGCAGCCCCCTCCATTCGGAAATATGTGTTCCACAAACTCAGTTCCCCGCTTAGGAGCAATAAATGCAGCTTTTCACTTCTGATATCAAGAACGTGTCTTCCTTGCCCTGACCAGTTTGGCTCAGTGGATA
>NW_006298356.1:0-1070 GCF_000327345.1 Myotis davidii
CGGGCTGTATGTTACCCGTTTCACCTGCTCACCTTCATCTGCTCCAGGAAAAGCGCAGGACACGTCCGTTTATACCTCCGCCATTTTTCCTCCCAAGAGTTGTTTCTTTGAAAGGATAAACAAGATTGATGATCCTCAAGCCAGGCTCACCAAGAAGCAAAGAGAGAGGACCCTAATAAACAAAATTCAAATGAAAGAGGCAAAACAACAACAGACCTGACAGAAATACAAAGGATTGTAAAAAATTACTATGAACAATTTTATTCCAACAAACTAGATAACCTAGTGGAAATAGACATATTCCCAGAAAAATACAACCTTCCAAAACTCAATCAGGAAGAATCTAAAAATCGCAATAGGCCAATAAATGTGGAAGAAATTGAAGCAGTCATCAAAAAGCTTCCAGCAAACAAAAGCCCAGGACAAGATGGCTTCACAGGGGAGTTTTACCAAACATTCAAGGAAGAACTAAAACCTATCCTCCTCAGTCTATTACAAAAAATTCAAGAGGAAGGAACACTTCCAAGCTCATTCTATGAAGCCAGCATCACCCTAATACCAAAACCAGATAAAGTCAACACAATTAAAGAGAATTACAGGCCAATATCCCTCATGAACATAGATGTCAAAATCCTCAACAAAATTCTAGCAAATCAGATCCAGCATTATATCAGAAACATCATACACATGACCAAGTAGGATTTATCCCATGGATGCAAGGATGGTACAATATCTGCAAATCAATAAAAGTGATACATCACATAAGAAAATAGAAGAAAAAAAAACACAGTCATATCTATTGATGCAGAAAAAACAATTGATAAAATCCAACACCATTTATTGATAAAAACTCTCAGCAAGGTGGGAATAGAAGGATCATACCTCAACATAATAAAAGCCATATATGACAAACCCACAGCCAACATCATAATCAATGGGCAAAAACTAAAACCATTCCCTAAGAACAGGAACGAGACAAGTATGCCCACTCTCACCACCTTTGTTCGACATAGTACTGGAAGTATTATCCACTGCAATAGGACAAGAAGAAGAAATAAAAAGCATCCAAT
>NW_006298356.1:1356-3637 GCF_000327345.1 Myotis davidii
CTGGTAGAAACAACATCATCAAAAGGTCCATACTACCCAGAGCAATCTATAGATTCAATGCAATCCCCATTAAATTACCAACAGCATATTTCACAGATCTAGAACTAATGTTCGAAAAATTCATCTGGGATAAAAAAACACCTTGAATAGCTGCAGCAATCCTGAGAAAGAAGAACAAAGTAGGTGGGATCTCAATACCAGATATCAAGCTGTATTATGGTTCCACCAAAGGTAGAAGCATTGACCGCAAGAAGGGTCATTCCACTATATTAAGGTGTGTTTCCTGGCAGGAAGATGTGTAACCCCAAAGAAAGAAGGTCTCATGCACAGGAAGGGACCTTTCCTCCACAGGAAGAATGGTTTCCCCACAGAAAGATTTTTGCCCACATGAAGGTTCATTTTCCCACAGAAATATATGTTCCCCCTACAATAATATTAGGTTCCCTCACAGGCAGGTAAATTTACCATTCATAAGATGCATTACCCCACAGGGAGGTGCATTTTACCCAAAGGAAGAAGTGATCCCTCACAGGAAGAAGTGTTCACCCACAGGAAGAAAAATTCCTGCACAGGAATGTATGTTTCCAACCCTAGGAAGGTGCATTTTTTCATAGGAAGATCATTTTCCAAAAGGAACTTGTGTTCCCCAGCAGAAGATGTCTTTCCTCACAGGGAGGTAGATTGTCCCACAAAAACTTGCTTTTCCCTCACAAAAAGAATGATACCCATACAGGAGAATGTGTGTTCCCCCCCAGGAATGTGAATTTCCTCCACGGAAAGAAGTCTTCCTTCACAGGAAAGTGCATTTCCTCCACAGGAGATGAGTTTCCCACACAGGAATAAGGGTTCCCTTACAGGAAGGTGAATTTCCCCCATAGAAAGGTCAGGTTACCTATAGGAATGTGCTTTTCCTCAACAGGAAAATTAGGTTCCCCCACAGGAAAATAGGTTGCCACACAGCAAGGTGCATTTACCCCAAAGGAAGATGTGTTCCCCAACAGGAAGGTGTGTTTTGACCATAGGAAAAAGTGTTTCCCCACAGGAAGAATGGTTCTAACACAGGAAGAAGTGTTGCCCTACAGGAAGGTGCATTCCCCTATAGGAAGGTGCAGTTCCTCAACAGGAAGATATGTACACCAAAAGTAAAAAGGGTTCTCACACAGGAAGGTGCTTTCCCCCTACAGGAAGAATGGTTTCCCCACAGGAAGGTGTTTTTGCCAACAAGAAGGTTCATTTTCCCACAGGAAGATGCGTTCTTTCTATAATAATATTAGGTTCCCTTACAGAAAGGTGTATTTCCCCAACAGGAAGATTAGCTTCCTGACAGGAAAATAGGTTCCAACACAAGGTGCATTTTCTCCAAAGGAAGATGTGTTCCCAAACAGGACAGTGAATTTTGACCACAGGAAAAAACATCCCTCCACAGAAAGAATGGTTCCAATACAGGAAGAAGTTTTGCCCTACAGGAAAGTGCATTCTCCTATAGGGAGTGATTTTCCCCAAGGGGAAGATGTATACTCCCAAAGGAAGAAGGTTTCCCTCACAGGAAGGTGCCTTCCCCCCGCAGAAAGAATGGTTTCTCCAGAGGAATATGTTTTTGCCCACAATATGTTGCATTTCCCCACAGGAAAATACATTCCCCCTACAAGATTAGATTCCCCCACAGGAAGATGAATTTCCCTCACATGAAGATGCATTCCCCTACAAGAGGGTGAGTTTCCCCCAAAGGGACCCACAGGAAGATGTATTCACCCATGGGAAGGATTACTGCACAGGAAGGTGCATTCCCCCCACCCCCGAGGAAGGTGCATTTTGCTATAGGAAAATAGTTTCCCAAAAGGAAGTTGTATTCCTGAGCAGGAAGATATGATCCCTCACTGGAAGCTGCATTCCCCTACAGGAAGGTGCATTTCCCCACAAAAAGTTGCTTTTCCCTGAAGAAAGAATGATTTCCACACAGGATGATGTGTTTCCCTCATAGGAATATGAATTTCCCCAACAGGAAGGTAAATTTCTCCCACAGAAATATGTATTCCTTCAAAGGAAGCTGTGTTTCCCCCAAAGAAAGATGTGCTCCCACACAGAAAGGTGCCTTTCCCCACAGGAAAGTGAATTTCCCCCACAGCAAGGTTTATCCCACAGGAAGTTATGTTACTGCACAGGAAGGTGTGTTTCTTGTACAGGAAGGTGCTTTTCCAACACTAAGAAGGATACCTGCAAAGGAAGGTGAGTTTCCCTCACAGGAAGATGTGTTCCTTCACAGGTAGGTGAGTTTTCCCTA
>NW_006298356.1:4267-7018 GCF_000327345.1 Myotis davidii
TACAGGAATAAGGGTTCCCACACAGGGAGGTGCGTTTCCCTCATATGAAGGTGTGTTTCTCCCACCACAATATGTGTTCCCTCACAGGAACTGTGTTTGTCTATAAGAAGAAGGGTTCCCTTACAGAAATGTGTGTTTCCAGACAGGAGTGTCTGTTTTCCCCACAGGAAGATTAGGTTCCCCCGCAGGAAAATATGTTCCCATGCAGGAAGGTGCATTTCCCCCACAGAAAAGTCCATTTAAACCACAGAAAGAAGAGTTCTCCCAAAGGAAGAAAGTTTCCGCCAAAGGAAGAAGTGTTCCCATAGGAGAAGGTGCATTCCCCTACAGGACAGTGTGTTTCCCCAACAGGAAGATGTGTTCCCCCAAAGGAAGAAGGGTTTCTGCATAGGAAGGTGCCTTTCTCCAGCAGGAAAAATGGTTTCCCCAGAGGAAGGTCTTTGTTCCCACAGGAAGATGTGTTCCCTCTACAGTAATATTAGGTTCGCCCACAGAAAAGTGAATTTCATCCATAAAGATGTGTTTCCCCACAGGAAGGTGCATTTACTCCATAGGAAGATATACCCAACAGGAATGTGTGTTTCTTCCACAGAAAGGCGCCTTTCCCCTACAGCAAGAATTCCTGCACAGGAAGGCATGTTTCCCTCACAGGAAGATACTTTCCCCCATCAGAAGGTACATTTCTCCCCTAGGAAGATGAGTTATACCCACAGGAAGAAGGGTTCCCTCATAGGAAGGTGTGTTCCTCCTTCTCGCCTCACGCCAGCCCCCTATCACACACACACACACACACACACACACACACACACACACACACATGAAGGTGCTTTTCATCACAGGAAGATCATTACCTGCCAGAGTCCATTCATGTCTTCACTAGCTGAGTTTAGGCAGAGACCCCCCCAAAAGCTAGTAACCTTTGAAGTTCTAGCAAAGGTCAGATCTATGCGCCACCCAGTTAATTTAGGTAATAATAGTTGAAGCATCCCCGCCAGGACTTGCCCTCCTGGTCTCCCAATATTGCAAAATTATCTCGTGTCTTTTTCTCTCATTTGTTTTGCGGCTCCTCTTTCAGATACCGAACCCTACCCTACGCAGAACGTGGAAGGGGTCTTACTCGACAATTAGCCAAAAGGAAGCTATATTCACTAGCAAGAAGATGTATTCCCCCCACAGCAAGTTGCCTTTCCCTTCAGGAAGGTGCATTTCTTCCACAGGAAAGGTTCTCCCACAGGAATGTGTGTTTCCCAAACAAGAAGGTGTGTTTCTTGCACAGGAAGGTGCCTTTACCTCACAGAAAGAAGGACTCCTGCACAGGCAGGAGAGTTTCTCTCACAGGAAGATACTTTCCCCCACAAGAAGGCGTATTTCCCCAACAGGAAGATATGTTCACACACAGGAAGAAGGGTTCCCTCACAGAAAGGGGTATTTCCCAACAGGAATGTGTGTTTCCCCACAGGAAAATTAGGTTCCCCCACAGGAAGGTGGTTTTCCCTAACAGGAAAATTAGGTTCCACCAGGGGAAAATAGTTTTCCACACAGAATGGTACATTTTCCCCAAAGGAAGATGTGTTCCCCAACAGGAAACTTTGTTGCTCCAAAGAAAGGTGTACCTCTCCAAAAGGAAGAAGAGTTCCAATACAGAAATGTGCATTTCTCCCACAGGATGGTGCATTTACCTACAGGAAAATATGTTTCTCCACAGGAAGTTGCCTTCACACACAGGAAGGTTGTTTCCCCAGAGGAAGATGAATTTCACCAACAGGAATTTGGGTTCTCTCATAGGAAGGTGTGACTCCTCCCAAAGAAAGGTGTAATTCCCCCACAGGAAGAAGGTTCCTATACAGGTAGGTGCATTTCCCCCAAAGAAAGGTGTGTTCCTCCCACAGGAATATTAGGTTTTCCCACAGGAAGAAGTGTTCCCCCACAAGAAGATGTGTTTTCCCACATGAAGAAAGTTTCCCTCATATAAAGGTGTGTTCCCCAACAGGAATGTGTGTTTTCCCCACAGAAAGCTGCATTCACCTACAGGAAGGTGCATTTCCATACAAAAAGTTGCTTTTCCCTGAAAAAACAAATGACTCCCACATCAGAAGATGTTTTTCTTCTATAGAACAATGAATTTCCCCCATAGAAGGTGAATTTCTCCCACAGAAAGATGTGTTCCCACACAGGAAAGTGCCTTTTACCCACAGGCAGGTGCATATACCCCACAGGATGAAAGGTTCACTCCATACGAAGGTCCATTTTCCCACAGGAAGGATTCTCCCACAGGAAGGTGTGTTCCCACACAGGAAAGTTTGTTTCTTGCACAGGAAGTTGCCTTTCCCCCACAGCAAGAAGGATTCCTCCACAGGAAGGTGTGTTTCCCCCATAGGAAGATGTGTTCCTCCACAGGAACATCCATTCCCTGTCAGGAACATGCATTTCCCTCATAGGGAGATGCTTTCACCCACAGAAAATGTGTTCCCTCGCAGAAAAGTCATTTCTCCCCAGGAAGATGGGTCCTGCACAGGAAGGTGTGTTTTCTACACTGGAAGAAAGGTTTCCCCACAGAAAGTCACATTTCCCCCACAATAAAGTACTTTACTACACAGGAAGGTGTTTCACCTCAAAGGAAGGTGTGTTTCCCCCACAGGAAGAAGGGTTGTTTTTTACATAGAAGGTGCATTTTCAGCACAGGAAGGTGCCTTTTGCCCACAGCAAGAGTGCCCCCATAGGAAGGATTCCTGCATTGGAAGATGGGTTTTC
>NW_006298356.1:7138-7464 GCF_000327345.1 Myotis davidii
GAAGGTTTCTTTCCCCCATAGCAAGACGGATTCTTGTACTGGAAGGTGTGTTTCTCTCACAGGAATGTATATTCTCCCTACTAGAAGGGTTATTTGTTCCACAGGAAGATGTGTTCCCTCACAGGAGAGTACATTTCCTACACAGGATGGTGAGTTTTCCCCACAGGAAGAAGATGGTTGTTTTTTGTTTTGTTTTTTGTTTTTTTTTCACAGTAAGGTGCATTTCCAGCCCACAGCAAGAGTTCCCCCAAAGGAAGGATTCCTGCACTGGAATATGGGTTTTCTCCACAGGAATAATGGTTTCCGCACAGAAAGGTGAGTTTCCC
>NW_006298356.1:7493-9191 GCF_000327345.1 Myotis davidii
TCCCACAGGAAGATGCTCAACTACTGAGCCACACCAGCAAGGTAAAAACACTGTATGTTGATAAGCACAGTAGAAAATATTAGAGGAGTCAAATGCACACACCCTTCTGCCATTCACACACATAAATTCTCCTTAACAAGTGCCCACAACTCTTAACAACCAGTGTTCTTTTAAGGAGAGGCAGGGAAGAGTGGAGGACAGGCACAGTATAATCTTAGCCTTCACTGGCCTCTCTGTCTCTGCACCCCATTTTTGTTTCATATGCAGCCCTAACCTGCAGACTCAGAGTGAGGCTAGCAGCAGGAGATGGAGGTACCAGCCAGAAATGCCTGTTTAGAGGAAACTCCGACATCACAGTCCTTTACTGGTTGCTTGTTGTTAACTCTCACCCAAGGATATTTTTCTACTGATATCCAGAGAGAGAGGAAGAAAGAGTGAGAGAAACTTTTATGTGAGAGAGACACATCAATAGGCTGCCTCCTGCAGGCACCATGATCAGGTCCAGGGATCATGCCTGCAACCAAGGTATGTGCCCTAGGTCAAAATCAAACCTTTCGGTTAGCAGCTGAAATTCTCTCCACTGAGCAAAACCGGTCAGGGCCAATGTCACCATCCTTAAAACAACTGCCATTTAAGTTAACCCTACAAAGTGTAGCATTCAAATAAGACCCTGAGACATGACCTTTGAGATTGGATTATGTCCAATTCACAGGAAAAAGAATTTAATGATTGACACATAAAATGAAACATTCCATGGAAAAAAAGGATGCCCCCCTGTCTTAGTTCAGCATACCACCACCAGGGGGGCTCTTTGAGGGACTGTCCTCCAACCCCAGCAATGTGGGACAATTTGCACAACCTTTTGGGGGAGCAATTTGGT
Source organism: Myotis davidii (assembly GCF_000327345.1). NCBI lineage: Eukaryota > Metazoa > Chordata > Mammalia > Chiroptera > Vespertilionidae > Myotis > Myotis davidii. The sequence goes on from NW_006298356.1 coordinate 8,374, forward strand.
CATCATCCTTGACATCTGGCAATCCAGCCTAAGGCACAAACAGGAAGGCATCTAAATCCCCAACAGTGTTGCCCACCCAGTATGGCTCAGTGGTTGACATTGACCTATGAACCAGGAGGTCATGGTTTGATTCCCAGGTAAAGAACATGCTTGGGTTGTGGGCTTGATCCCCAGTAGAGGACATGCAGGAAGCAGTTGATCCATGATTCTCTGTCATCGTGGATGTTTCTCTCTGAAGTCATTAAAAATATTATTTTTTAAATTTTCAACAGTGTTACTCAAATATGGGACAGAAGCACAAAAATACTTCCTATAAATGTGAGGTCATGCCAGCTCATTGAGGTTAAGTGATGACATGCCAGCCCCTACATGTTACAAAGCTGAATCTACAGTATCTCTCTGTGTAGGTCATAAAGCCCAATGTGTCAACCTGGCCAGTGGGGCTCAGCTGGTTGGGCATCATCCTTTGCACCAAGATGTTGCTGGTTTGATTCTGGGTCAGGGCACCTTCTGGTATTGTAGGCACAATCCCCAGTAATAAAATAAAAGTTTTATCTCATGGAAAATTTAATTTTACATTCTTATTCAAAATGGGTTAGCCTGGCCAGGTAGATCAGTTAGTTGGAGCATCTGTACACCAAAAGGTTGGGGGTTTGATTCCCAGTCAGAGCCCATACCTAGGTTGTGGGTCTGATCCCCTGTCGGGGAGCATATGGGAGGCAACTGATTCTCTCTCTCTCTCTCTCTCTCTCTCTCTCTCTCTCTCTCTCATCTCTCTTTTCTCTCTCTCTCTAAATATTAATACACATACCTTGTTT
>NW_006298356.1:9975-11569 GCF_000327345.1 Myotis davidii
ATGTGGAATGAAGTGGGCGGGCATCGGGAGGCCACTATGGCACGGGGCAAGCACTATGGGCAGTCTATCTGAAGTGTACCCGGCGTATAAGACGACCCCCCACTTGGAGGCATATTTTTCAGGGCCAAAAAATCGTCTTATACGCCGGCAAATACAGTATATCCTCCAATAAGGATATTTTTAAAAGGTTATTTATTACCAAAATAAAATTAAAGCTTTTCTTCAGGTGACCAAGTGATTTGATTCTGTTCCTTAATGAAGAAGGCTGGTGCCCAGACCCTGCTCTATGCCAGTCCATGAACCCTGGGCATTTTGCCTCATCCCACTTCACCAAACAACCCATTTCTCAAACATGTCCTGGGAGGTCACTCTTTGCAATGGCCCCTAAACTCCAGAAGCCTCCTGTGCATCATGGTGCACTGTTTCACATGCACCTCCCTGATCCCCTGCAGGCCAGGGCAGCCTCAGAATCCTCCAGTTCCAGTGGAAGGGGCATGGCTTTGGGAAATAGGTGGGGCTTTGCATCCCCTCGGAATGCTCTGAGAGAAATGTCTGATGATCCCCTTGTTCTCTGCACTCCCCCTACTATTTAAATTGCATCAACCAACCTTGGCTTGTTTGGCTCAGTGGATACAGCATCCACCTGTGGACTAAAGGGTTCTTGGTTCAATTCCAATCAAGGGCACACACCCAGGTTGTGGGCTCGAAGGGGTATACAGGAGGCAGCTGATTTGTGATTTTCTTTCATCATTGATGTTTCTATCTCTCTATCCCTCTAATTTCCTTTCTGAAATGAATGAAAATATATTTTAAAAATAAATAAAAGTATATAAAAAAGAAAAAGCATATGTGGTAGAATGCAGCTGTAAATCATCAGCACCCTAGTCTTCCCTGTTGCATGCAACTCTGTCTCCCCAGGGATGTGGGGGGGACAGAATTCTGTCCCCAGAAGTGGAGCCTGGGTTGAGACATGTCCCCACTGCACCCAGAGACTCTAGAGCTGAGCTCTCCTGCCCTGAGGGAAGGAAAAGGATGATGAAGTCCTACTGGACACTTCCCATGGTCCTCCCTGGCCTCGTAAGTACAAGGGCCTGCTTTCAATTAATTACCTTGTAGATTCACCTACAGCAGGAGAGCCAAGCTCATTATCCTGGTTCCAATTTCCAGTTGGATCAGCAAGCACTGGCGCAAGAAATGGGATGGCCAGTTCTCAAGGAGGCAACTTTGAGCCCTAGCTGGTGTTGCTCAGTGGATAGAACGCCAGCCCATGGACAGAACTGGCCTGGGTTCAATTCTAATCAAGTGCACGTAGCTGGGTTGCAGGCTCAATCCCTAGCTCTAGCCAGGGTGCGTGCAGTAGGCAACCAATCCTATCTTTCTCATGTCAATGTTTCTCTCTGTCTTTTCCTCTCTCTTCCACTCTAAAAATGAATGGAAAGCCTTAGTTGATTTGGCTCAATGGATAGAGTGTGGGCCTGTGGACTGAGGGGTTCCAGGTTCCATTCCCATCAAGAGCACATGCCTGAGTTGCGAGCTGGATCCCCGGTAGGGAGCATGCAGTTGGCAGCCAATCCATGATTCTCTCTCATCATTG
>NW_006298356.1:11900-12578 GCF_000327345.1 Myotis davidii
TGGTTTCACTGTCCATGCTTGGCACACAGGATAATTCACACATTCACAAATATTTAAGGGGGAAAATAAACAATAAACTTGTGTGGACCAACATTCACGAGAATAAGACCACTGACTCCAATTAGGTCTTAAACAGCAAGCGAGGATTTATTGAACTGGCCAATGACTGCCACAGGCTTTCTCCTGTAACAGCCCCAAGCTTTGTGTTCTACAAGGTTTTATACACAGAAACCACAAACATCCTTGATTTACAGCTACAAGGCTCTAACATCTTGACACGCAGATGTCAGGGAGTGGGAATGGACTGAGGGGTTCCAGGTTCCATTCCCATCAAGAGCACATGCCTGAGTTGCGAGCTGGATCCCCGGTAGGGAGCATGCAGTTGGCAGCCAATCCATGATTCTCTCTCATCATTGATGTTTCTATCTCTCTCTCACACACTCTCTTCCTCTTCCTTTCTCTCTGAAATCAATAAAAATATATTTCAAAGATATTTTTCCATTCATTTTTATAAAATAAGGAGGCAAAGTTGAAATCCTCCTGGGAGCCCTGTGTCTGCTACCACAGGACAAACCACCCCCTCACCCCAACCATACATTGCAAATTTTAAATATGTTATGGCTACTTGCATCATGTTGCCATGGAGATGGATTCTGGTACAAGATGCTTCAACTTCCT
>NW_006298356.1:12599-17707 GCF_000327345.1 Myotis davidii
AAGCCCGGGCCCCGGGCCGGAGAGGCAGCCCCAGACCACGCCTGGAGGTTGGGCCGTGAAGATTAAGTCATAAACCCTCCAGGCAGGATTGAACAAAGACGCCGAGATGATCTGAGCGAACCTTGGCCAAGGGCTTTGGTATGGACCAACATTCGCGAGAATAAGACCACCGACTCCAATTAAGTCTTAAACAGCAAACGAGGATTTATTGAACTGGCCAGTGACTTCACAGGCTTTCTCCTGTAACAGCCCCAAGCTTTGTGTTCTACAAGGTTTTATACACAGAAACCACAAACATCCTTGATTTACAGCTACAAGGCTCTAACATCTTGACACGCAGATGTCAGGGAGTGGGAAACTTGGAGTTATGCCTGGTTACCTATCCTTGGCCCCATCATTGTTAAAAATTTTTACTGACATTTAATTCATCACACTCCCTACTGGTCTTAAGAGATGAATTCAGACCCTGGATTCATCACTAGTATCCACTAGCTGAGAGTACTGGGTGTGCAAGACCATGAGTTAGGATGCAGAGCCCTGGCTCGGGCCCAGTCTGGAGGTTTAGGGAGAGTATTCAGGGGGTTATTACAGTGGTGCATGCCCACTAGGTACCATTAGGGACCACCAGGTACCAGGGGGTCCCAGACCCTGGTCTCTCCGGAAGTGTCTGGTTACAATGTTCTGCATAGGGGGAACTGGGGAGGCAGTAATTGGCAGATGTGACACACAGCCCAGCTGTAGTATTTCCTAAAGTTAATTCCCTCCTCCCATTTCCCCATGCACATAGTCCCAGGGTTTCTGCATTCGTGGACACATTGCGGACGTGGGCCGCACTTGCCCCAAATGGAGCCCAAGCTCTGATCTCTACATAATAGGGGGTCTCTGGGTTCACTTGGGCACATGCCTGGCATCTCTGAGCCACATCCTTGGCCATTCTCTGTAGTCGTGGAACATAGCAATCCTTGTGAAGAAGCTCATCCAGCTTGGTGCCTCCGAGATGGGTGTCCTTGTGGGTTAGATCTATGATGATTCTGCCCAGACTTTCTGGGAGGAACAGACAGTGGTCCTGGAGTTTCAGCCATCCTCCCCTGGTTACCTGGGCTCCTAGTCCTTTTGTTTTCTCTTTTTCCCTCATGGTGTAGGTAGGGGTGTCTGGCAGCTGGAGGTCTGGGAGGGCCACTAAGACCTGTACAGGCCCACTGGTATTTTGGAGGCTTCCTTTGCTACTTGATCAGAGAAAGTTGATTGGCCAGGTCTGTTGTCTTCTTGGGGATGATCTGAAGTAGGTGTGTCTGGTGAGAGGTCACCTTCTACTCAAGCTGGGCATCACTCGGCTGGTGGGCTGCTGCAGCCCAGAGGCAAGTAAGTCACCTAAATACTCAAATGAAAAGGGGTTAAGTCTTTTGGACAAATAGTCTATCAACCTCTTCTAGGGGCTCAGACTTTAGCTGAGTACCTCTTTGGCTATGCCCCTTGTTTCACATACCTAGACGTGGAAATAGTTATATCTGGTAGCACTATTTGGCCCATCGTCCTTCCTCTGCTCGTGTCTAATTGTCTAATATTACCTCAAGGATCCTGGCTCTGAATTCTTTCAGGGAAAATGGGCATTGGATTTCTTTTCTCTAACTGCTTTGTGCTGAAGAGGGACAGAGTTTTCCCTCAGAGTCAAGAGATCCTTGCTGTCTGTCACAGGGATGATGAGGCCTGGGCACAAAGGAGGTGGGCTTGTGACCTGATGGAAAGAAAACATTTCAGTTTTAATAACTTCTATTGAAATAGAGTTTTTCCTCCTCAAAATTACCTCTGTGTTTATCAGAAAACCAAATTAAGACCAATTTATCTATTGTATTCAATTTGGCCTGATGTTTGCATAAGCACAACAAGAATGGTAACTGATTACCTTTGCCAGAATTTCATGATTGAATCTTAATGTGCCCCATAGGGCATGGAAGCCAAGCCATCCAGCTGCCATCAGGCCTGCCTGCAGTATCTGCTGAGTTAGGTGAATCCTTTACCTGTAGCAACTCCACCTGAGCCCACGCTCCAGGCTTTAAGGCCCATCTCAGTAGCCCTCCTACTCATCATGGCCCAGAGTGCATGGGGGTTTGGCAGGGATGCAGAGACGTCCTTATTGCTCCCCTGCTACTCTGACCAACTGCCTGTGATGGTAGGGCATGGGCCTGACGCTTCAGCACCAGCCATCTTCAGGGTTCCCAAGCACGATACTAAGCTTTTCCTGTGGCACTCTTATTGGCTTCAAGTCAGAGTCCAGACAGATCTCTTTAAAGCATGATACTCCAGTCAAAGTTTTTGGTTAATAAAACCACTATTAGAAACCAGTCTTATTGAATCTATGCAAAGAAATATATTGTGATGACTTATTTAGCATTGCCAATATTGCACGGTGACCACGCCATCTTGGGAAACAGAGCTGCTTGAGACTAGGATCCTGGCCTCAGCACCATCCAGTCTGATCTCAGACGCATACCAGGACCCTGAAGCCACTGGGGACAGAGACCTGTGACCACAGCTACAGACCTGCGGACACCAAAAGTTCAGAAATCCCTGCAGCAGATCCGTGAGTAACATAGCCCATCACCCCTTGACACAGGCTCACGGGCAGCACCAGAGTAACTAATTGATAGACCCACCCCTTGCCGGTGCCTCAGCGCTCCAGGAACTTTAGCCTGGAAGTACGCGAGCACCTTGGAACTGATCCCGCATAGGGCTGGGTTCAGGAGTCCTGGGCTGGGAGCAAATGCACGAACCCCGGGAACTGATCCTACATGCACTGCCGGCTTCGGAGCCCTGGGCTGGGAGCAATTGCTCAAACACCACGAATTTGTCGCGCATTGCACAGGCCTAGGGACCCCCGGTACTCTGGGCAGGAGGCAGCACCAAGCACCAGTGACGTGACTGTGTTTCTTATCACCTGCACCTGAGATCCTGATTCCCTGTGCATTCATACCAAGAGCCAGTGACTCCAATTCCTGGTGCAAGGGCACACAGGGACCCTGATTCTCAAGGCAAGGTTGCGCGAAGCAACAGAGACTCTAATACTGGATTCTTGGGGAACTCTGACTCCTGGCACATGCTAGGTGGCTCTGGTTTTCAACACGCTTCAGGGGGGTCTCTGTTCCAGCGTGGTGCAGGCAGGGTCCCTGATTCTAAGGGCGCGTACGAGGCCACATTGAGCGCTGACAACACTGACTCTGAGCGAGCCTGGTTCCCACCAACCCAAAACAACAACACATCTTAGTGTCAGAGCTCTTCAGTGACACTAGGGTGGTGGGAGGCTACTACTGCACATGGCCCAGGCCCATGGAACTCAAAGTTTGAACCATCAGGAGATAATCAGAATGAAGAGACGACACAACACCCAGAGGAAAGACAACGAGGAGTCGCCAAGAAAGAAAATTAATGAAGTTGAAGCGTGCAACATGACAGAAAAAGAAATCAGAATAATGGTTGTACAATTCATTCACCGGATGGATGAGAAAATCAACAACCTATGCAAGAATCAGGAAGAAATGAAAAGTGATATAGCTACAATCAAAAATACCATGGAAAGTTTTAACAGCAGACGAGAAGAAGCAGATGATCAAATTAGTGAATTAGAAGATAAGGCAGAGAAACAAGCTCAATCTGAACAGCAACTGGAGAAAAAATTTAAAAAGTAGGAGGACAGCCTAAGGGAGCTTTGGGACAACATGAACAAAGTAACATACTAATAATAGGGCTGCCAGAAGGACAAGAAGAGCAGCAAGGATTAGAAAATCTATTTGAAGAAATAATGACAGAAAACTTCCCAGATATGGGGAAGAGAAAAGTTACACAAGTACAGAGTCCCAGGCAAGATGGACCCCAAAAGACCCACACCCAGACACATCATAATAACGATGGCAAATGTACCAGACAAAGAGAGAATCTTAAAGGCAGCAAGAGAGAAACAGAGAGTTACCTACAAAGGATCCCCCATAAGATTATCAAATGATTTCTCAACAAAAATACATCAGGCCCGAAAACAATGGACAGAAATTTACGAAGTGATGCAAAGCAATCCACTTTATCATACTAAAGGTATCAATACAACAAGAGGATATAACCCTGATAAACATATATGCAACCAGTGCAGGAGCACTCACATACCTAAGAAAACTCCTGGAAGATATCAGGGGGGAGATGGACAACAATACAATCATAATAGGGACTTTAATACACCAATGACATCACTGGATAAATTCACTAGACAAAAACTCAGCAAAGAAACAGCAATCCTAAATGACTCACTAGATCAGATGGACTTAATTGACATCTTCAGAACATTTCACCCCAAAAGCCACAAAATATACGTTATTCTCAAGTGCTCATGGGACATCTTCAAAAATACAACATATTGGGTCACAAAGTCACCACAAATTCAAGAAGATTGAAATCATAACAAGCATCATCTCAGACCACGATGGCATAATAATAGAAATAAATTACAATAAAAAAACTCAAAATACTCAAACACTTGGAAGCTGAATAGCATGCTATTAAATATTGATTGGGTTACCAATGAGATCAAAGAAGAAATTAAAAACATCCTGGAAACTAATGACAATGAAAACACAACAATTCAAAATCTTTGGAACACAATGAAAGCAGTCCTGAGAGGGAAGTTTATAGCTCTACAGGCCTCTCTCAACAAAGAAGAAAAAATGGTAGTAAATCATCTAAAGCTATAGCTCAAAGAATTAGAGAGCAACAAGAAAAGCCCAGAGCGAGCAGAGGAAGGAGATAATAAAGATTAGAGCAGAAATAAATGACATAGAGAACAACAACAACAACAACAAAAAAAACAATACAGAAAATCAATGAAACCAAGAGCTGGTTCTTTGAAAGGATAAACAAGATTGACAAAAGGATTAATAAGATTGATGAACCTCTAGCCAGGCTCACCAAGAAGCAAAGAGAGAGGACCCAAATAAACAAAATCAGAAATGATAGAGGTGAAATAACAACAGACCCCCCAGAAATAAAAATGATTGTTAAAAAATACTACGAACAATGCTACTCCAACAAACGAAACAACCTGGAGGAAATGTACATATTTCTAGAAA
>NW_006298357.1:0-524 GCF_000327345.1 Myotis davidii
ATATATATAAAAGGCTAAGTGACCGTCTGACCAATCGGCTGGTACATATGACATACACTGGCAATCCTATCTAATAAAAGACTAATATGCAAATTGGAGTACGACCGCTACCCTTCCCATTGGCTAATACAACTGATCGCTATGATGGGCACTGACCACCAGGGGGCAGACGTTCAACGCAGGAGCTTCCCTCTGGTGGTCAGTGAGCTCCCACAGAGGGAGCGCTGCTCAGCCAGAAGCTGGACTGATGGCTGGTGAGTGTAGCTGTAGTGGCGGGAGCCTCTCCTGCCTCCGCAGCAATGATAAGGATGTCCAACTGATGGCTTAGGCCTGCTCCACAGGGCCTAAGCTGTCAGTGGGACATCTCCCAAGGGCACCCAGACTGCTAAAGGGCGCAGGCTGGGCTGAAGGACCCCCTCCTCCAGTGCATGAATTTTCATGCACTAGACCTCTAGTTTAAAAATAAATGTTGACTTGTGCGATACATATAGAGCTCTTGCTGGCACCAATTGCACACATGTGTT
>NW_006298358.1:0-650 GCF_000327345.1 Myotis davidii
GGGCAGGCGGTGGGCTGCGCCTCCCTTGCTGGGATCGATCCAGGGTCCCGGCCTGCAGAACCTGCCCCTCTGCTGGCGAGGCCCCCCATGGGCGAGACCTCGGAGTTGTGGTCCCCGGGCCAGCCTGGGGCAGCAGGCCCGGAAACACCCCATGAGGCCTCTTCTCTCTAGGGATGGTGTAGTTGGAAAAAGGCTCCTGTAACTCTCCTCCAGGATGAACTCCCTGCCAGGAGACATGGAGGACGCGCTCACAGGGAGCCAGAGCTCTTGCACTTCCCTGCACGATGTCCATTCCATCAACCCTGCACAGTTCATGGCCAGGACTGAGTCCTATGAAGGAAGGGAAAAAAGGGCATATCTGAGGTCAGGAGGCCTTTCTGTTTGTTTGTCACCTTTGACCTCTTATTTGTAACATTACTGTGGATAATAGAGTTGAATGTAAGTGGGTTTTTCCCCATAACAGTATAAGAATTGTTTCCAGAGACAGAACCGTTTTCTTATTTTTTTCTTACATCATTTCTGTCTCAGTCAGTGAATTTTGTTTTTTTCCCCCCAAAATGAGGCAATATTGATCTCCAGCTGAATTGGACATTTCTTTTTCTTTACTGTGTAAACCAAACCTTTTTAATTTAAAATTCCATTTTGTCTGG
>NW_006298358.1:1316-2641 GCF_000327345.1 Myotis davidii
AAAAAATGTTATGTGTGGAGACTCAGTTAGGGCAGATTGTCAGGAAAAGCACAGTAAGGACCTCAGTTGTGGCCCAGTGTGCTGAGGCACTGTGGTGAGGGCTTGTACTCAAAAGGACCCTGTTCCAACCCAATGAACCAGGGTGCAGGCACAGGAGACTGGGAAGGAGGACAGAGGATCAGAACATGACCGGGCTGCAGGGAAAGCATGGTGAGAGCCATTGTCTCACTCAGCCGGTAGGGATATAGAGGATGGAATCACATGGGTAGTGGGTGCTATGCAGGAATAAAACGTGAGCACCCGTCCACTGAGACCAGGATCATGTACGACTCCAGCATCACTTCTGAATATTAAGTCACTAAATTCATATGAAAGCATATGCTCTCCTGAAGGGTGAGTGTCAGTGTCACATAGGAAGGGTCAAACTGAAGCATGAATTCACCCCAGTAAATAGAATGGCAGCATGACACCCAACAGGTGGGCACAAGTGCAGAGACCCAGCCCTAGTTACCGAGGTCTCCTGAGGGTCATAGTCTGTGCTGGGATCAAAGGGGAGGCAGACAAACATCAAGTCACTCTGAGAGAAGTTTCCCCTGGAGAAACCACTGCAGCTGAGAAGTGATGGCGTTCCGCTGAACACGGGGAGGCCAAGGATAAGTGCTCTGAGATGTAATGGGAGGAAACCCATAACTGCAGCCATGGAAACAGCTACAACTGAGCCACCCTGGTCCTCAGACTGTACCTGCTCCAGTGAGGGCTGCACATCTGAGGTACGGACTGTGTCTGACACTGGAGAAAATAATAGATAAAATCCAGTCCCTTGAACCTGACACTCGCGGAGACGCCATTGCCCTTTGCTCCGCCCTGGTGACTCTAGGCCCACCCCCCCCCCACTCAATTTACATCTCCGCTCAAACTGAGCCAGTGGCACAAAGAGAACCTCCTGCGCTTTTGCAGCCCAACACAAAAACCAGCGGACTTCCAACTCCTCGCGTACATAAGGCATGCACTCAGGAAGCAGAATCAGAGAGCACTTCCTAACCTTGAGAAGTCTGTTTAAACTTCTCTCCCTTCATTTGGATTCTTACCAAGGTGGTACTTCAAGGCCAGCTTCCTATAAACCTTTTTCAGTTCTTCCTGGGTGGCACTGGGTTTGACCGCCAAAACATCATAGTAAGTGGCTGCTTTCATCATATTTGACAGCTGGTGAGAAGGCCGAGGCAGGTGTGGAGGAGCTGGAAAGAGCATGCTGCTGCATGCAGCCGAGGCAGCAGCTGCTCCCCCACCTTACACCAAGTGTACTGGAAAGTTTCCTCAATAAATCA
>NW_006298358.1:4190-7016 GCF_000327345.1 Myotis davidii
CCACTCAATTTACATCCCCAGCCAAGCTGTGCCAGTGGCACAAAAGGAACCACCTGCGCTTTTGCAGCTTAACCCAACAAACTTCAACCCAACAGATTTCAACACCTCGCATCCATAAGGGACACACTCAAGAAGCAGAATCAGGTTCAAAGGAAGCCAGAGCCGGACCCGGCTGGGCCGGCGACGTGGAGCCGCTGTGCCAGCAAATGCACAAACAGGTCCACCAGATCCAGTCTCACATGGGACTCTGGGAGAGGGCGAACGGGAAGTCTGTGCACTTGGTGGGGAACGAAATCCAAGCAGGCATACCAGATATTCAGCCAAGAATGCCTGGAGATTTTGTTCAGCTTGTTTGGGGCAGGACTCTGAGGTCCCAGACCCCTACGGGGAGAGGCGGGACGGCCTTGCGGCGGGTCAGAGAGAGGGAGGCTTTCTAGCGAAGCTGCTCGCCCACACTGGGGGGCGAGGAGATGCGGAGGGAGTCATGGAGAGGCAAGGAGTTGTGGTAACACCATTGCCCTTTGCTCCGCCCTGGTGACTCCCGGAGATCCCGCCCTACTCAATTTACATCCCCACCCAAGCCTTGCCAGTGGTACAAAGAGAAACCCCCAAAAAGGCAGACTTCAATTCGTCGCATACATAAGGGACACACTCAGGAAGCAGAATCAGAGAGCACTTCCTAAGCTTGAGAAATCTGTTTAAACTTCTCTCCCTTCATTTGGATTCTTACCAAGGTGGTACTTCAAGGCCAGCTTCCTATAAACCTGTTTCAGTTCTTCCTGGGTGGCATTGGGTTTGACCGCCAAAACATCATAGTAAGTGGTTGCTTTCATCATATTTGACAGCCGGTGAGGAGGCTGAGGCAGGTGTGGAGGAGCTGGAAAGAGCGTGTTGCTGCACGCAGCTGAGGCAGCAGCTGCTCCTCCACCTTACACCAAGTGTACTGGAAAGTTTCCTCAATAAAACATATTATTTTTAAAAAAGAATATCTATCAGAAGAAAGTTGAGTTACTAATATAACTTAAATAAATCCACAAGTATATGAAAAATCCATTAAAGCAAAAAAATACTTAACAAATAAAGTTCTCGCCCTGACCAGTTTGGCTCAGTGGATAGAGCGTCGGCCTGGGGACTCAGGGGTCTGAGGCTTGATTCTGGTCAGGGGCATGTACCTGGTTGCAGGCACATCCCCAGTAGGGAGTGTGCGGAAAGCTTTGAAAAAAGGGGCAGTTTAAAATAGGTCATGAAGCAATTACACAGTAAAACATATAGCCAGCATTATGACTATAATGATAGTTTCAGTTTAATGCACATGTCAAGATTTATGAAACACTAAACACATGTAACTTACTCATTACAGCTGTTAAAAATGGTTCAACATAAAAGAAATGTATGTTCATCTACTTTATAAGAACAGGTTTCACAATTCTATATTCATTCCACATTCATATGCCCGCTGGGTGAGGGTCTCATGTCAGTAGAGAAAATATAACAAAAAATGAAAAACTTTCACCCAAACCCACAAAAGCCACATCCTTGGACTATAGACAGCCTCTGCTTCCATCTTTGTTTTATTGCCTGATCACCAATGGCTCTCTGATGGGAACACCTGAGAAGCTACAAGAGCCACAAAACATCTCGATTATAATCAATGACAATGACTGCTCCACAAAAGGTAAACATGCCTGGGGTCCCTCCGATCTATGTACACACAGCTCTTGTAGTCTTTTCCCCAAAATAATTTATATTATTAATTTATATTTAGGTGAGGACCATTCCATCTAATGGGCTACAGTCTCGTCCAACAATAATTAGTTCATAATTAGGTCAGCGTTTCTGTAGTGAAAGGGTTTCCCCTGAATGCCATTGTCCTCAAACCAGTGACCATCACCTGGAAAATTGTAGGCATTAGGGCACATGGCCCTCTGCAAGACCTGGGCAAGACATACCCTTCACATGTATTGGCATTCCTTGCAAACAAGAAAAAAAATTCATGCTCCCAAGCATACTTGAGGTTGTCACTGCTACCCCCTCTTTGGAGTGATCTCTGTGTCTCAACACATCCAGACATCACATGAGGATTAGAGAATCCAGAGTATTTCCTAGGAAAATATGGGCAGCAGTGTAAATTTGCCAAAAACTACTGAGCTAATTTCTGCACCATACTGTTGTTCCAAGGGAAAAAAGGTTTGAGACCCCATAAAAGTTGTTCACCTCATCATGCTTGGAGAGCTCCGATCTCCTGAAAGCTAACCCACGCAGTAAATAAAACACCCAAGATTAAAGAAGTCTTAGAAAAAAACCTCCTTTATTGAACAAACCAAAAATATATGAGACTGGAAGTTCTTCCACTGATGACTCAGGCACTCAATAAATTCATCACTGGCCTGCAGGGAAAGCATTCCCTCTGCAACATTATGTTTACGGGGCCAACAGTCATGAGTCCTATGTGGCAACTGATGACGGGGAAAAAGAAAGAACTATGGGCTCAGGTATTCCTCATTTTCTTCAACAAAAAAGACAAGACTTTGCTTTCCTGGGCACATGAGGATGGTGATTGACGCCATCTGTAGGGACCTTATAGGTGGTTCACGTAAAATACCTTCAACAGAAATATGCAGTGACACAGATCTGGCAGGACATCTCTGTATGTTAGAACGTGCAACATAATTACATAGTGTTCCAACATAAAAACAAAGACAACAACAAAAACACTTAAGGGAACTTTACATAATGTAGGGGATTAAATGTATCAGATACAATTCAGAAAAATGAGGACTCACAAATTTTATTGTACTAATGTTCAGTCCTTACTAAGAAATTACA
>NW_006298358.1:7221-12062 GCF_000327345.1 Myotis davidii
GGTAAAAGATTTTCCACATTCACTGCATTTATGAGGCTTTTCCCCTGTATGAAGTCTGTGATGATAATAAAGAGTGGAGCTATGGGTAAAAGATTTCCCACATTCTCTGCATTTATAAGGCTTTTCTCCTGTATGAAGTCTGTGATGATAACGAAGTTCAGTGCTCTGGATAAAAGACTTCCCACATTCACTGCATTTATAAGGCTTTTCTCCTGAATGAATTCTCTGATGTTGACAAAGGATGGTCTTAGAGGTAAAAGATTTTCCACATTCACTGCATTGATAAGGCTTTTCTCCAGTGTGTACTCTCTGATGATATTGGAGACCATTGCTCGTTTTAAAAGATTTCCCACATACAGTGCATTTATAAGGCGTTTCTCCTGTATGAACTCTTTGATGAAAACGAAGGTGAGTGCTCCGGGTAAAAGATTTCCCACATTCACGGCACTGAAAAGGCTTTTCTCCTGTATGAACTACCTGATGATCACGAAGGCCAGTGTTCTGCGTAAAAGTTTTTCCATATTCACTGCATTTAAGAAGCTTTTCTTCCAAATGAAGTCTCAGATGTCGATGAAGGTGGGTCTTAGCGGAAAAAGCTTTCCCACATTCACTGCATTGATAGGTCTTTTCTCCAGTGTGAACTCTCTGATGATATTGGAGAGCACGGCTACTTGTAAAAGATTTTCCACATTCACAGCATTTATAATGCTTTTCTCCAGTGTTACCTCTCTGTTGAAAATGAAAACCAGAAAATTTGGTAAAATATTTACCACATTAAGAGCACACACAATAACCACTTCCAAGATGGACACCGTTTTGCTGAATAAACGTGTGGGAGCAACTAATGTATTTCCTATATTCTTTTCTGCTGAAATAATTTTTTCTCTTTTGAAATGCAAGCCCACGCATCAAAATAGCATTTGAACTGTCAAAGTCTGAGTATGAGTAGCCTTTAGGTGTACATGTCCTGACCCAGTAAGGACAACCTGCCCAACATCCCTGCATGTGAAATGATTCTGGGACACATTGAACTTCCAGTTGTTTGCAAGTGACTGCCTTTCCACACCTCTAACGAAAGTCTTCTCTCTCACAAGCTGCTGGTGAAATTTTGCACACAAAAAAAATCTTTTTGCACAAGCCCCACACCTCAACAGTATTTGTCTGTGTTGTGTTCCCTGGAGTTTCATAACGTGGAAAACGCTTCCCAGGACTAGCCCACAACTCTCACAGGGGTGGCTCCTCTGGGAAGACAAGGGTAAATTGGGATTCCTTGCCTGTGACAATCTTCCAGAACCCTTTTGTTCAGTCGGGACCTCCATATTCTCTTCTCCACAGCAGCAACCTGAACAAAAGGAAACGTAGGTGAAGTGCATGTTGACCTGATAAAAACAGAATATCTTCAACACAGATGTTTATCTGTCATGTCTGAACATGATTTTTTTAAAATATATTTTATTCATTTTTTTACAGAGAGGAAGGGAGAGGGATAGAGAGTCAGAAACATGAGAGAGAAAGATCGACCAGCCGCTTCCTGAACACACCCGCACTGGGGATTGCCTGCAACCAAGGTACAGGCCCTTGACCGGAATTGAACCTGGACGTTTCAGTCCACAGGCCAATGCTCTATCCACCAAAGTGTAGAGAGGTTAAGGTTATCCATGGGCTGGGAATCCGAGTAGAATGATCAGTATTAAAACTGAAAAGTGTCAACATTAAGCAAGAAGAAGTAGAATTGGGTGAGGAGGGGCAATGGTAAGACAACATTGTTGAAGAAAATGGGTTCCTAGTTATGAATGTAACAAAGCCCAGGCGTGAAAACTGCGCCTACAGCCCTTCACCAAGGCAAGACTGCCTCGGGGTCTAGCCCAGAGGTCCTCAAACTACGGTCTGCCGACCACATGCAAATACAAACATTGTATTTGTTCCCGTTTTGTCTTTTTTACTTCAAAATAAGATATGTGCAGTGTGCATAGGAATTTGTGCATAGTTTTTTTTTAAACTATAGTCCGGCCCTCCAACAGTCTGAGGGACAGTGAACTGGCCCCTGGTTTAAAAAGTTTGAGGACCCCTGGTCTAGCCTGTCGTTGATAAAGTCATGTTTCTCCTGTGATGCACAAAGGATTCTGCCTCTTAAATCCCAGTTGAGCCACCGCATGGGATAAATGATGCACATCTTAAAAGAAAAACTAAAAAGATGGATGGTCAGTGCTGTGGTAGAACAACAAAGCACAAAGGAGATCACAGACAAAAGACCTATGTGAGTGACATCACCAAGATGGCAGAATGAGAGAGAAACTTTCCCCATCCCAGAGTAAGTAGACAGCTATCCATGAGAAAAACATCCCACAGGAAATGGGAATAACAGTACCATGAAGACAAACAATAATACTAAATACCAAATAGGGACAACTGCATAGAAAGGAGGACAGGAAACTGGGTGAGGAAGCACGTTTGAGAATACCTAAGGTCAAACACAAGGGTTAAAAATAACTAACACCGAAACCGGTTTGGCTCAGTGGAAAGAGCATCGGCCTGTGGACTGAAAGGTCCCAGGTTCGATTCCGGTCAAGGGCATGTACCTGGGTTGCGGGCACATCCCCAGTAGGAGATGTGCAAGAGGCAGCTGATCGATGTTTCTCTCTTATCGATGTTTCTAACTCTCTATCTCTCTCCCTTCCTCTCTGTAAAAAATCAATAAAATATATTAAAAACATAAACATTAAAATAACCAACGAACTAATTAAATAAATAAATATAGCAAGGGTCAGCCCTAGCTGGTTTACTCAGTGGATAGAGTATCAGCCTGGGGACTGAAAGGTCCTAGGATCCATTCCAGTCAAAGTCACAGGCCGAGTGTTTTGTGGGTTCAGTTCTAGTAATAGGGCATGCAGGAGGCAGCTTACCTGTGGTACTCTCTCATCATTAATCTTTCTGTCTCTCTCTGTCTCTCTTTCTCTGTCTCCCTTCCTCTGAGAAATCAATAAAAATGTATTAAAACAAAAGTGTTAGTCCTAGCTGGTTTGCTCAGTGGATAGAGCATCAGCTTTTAGACTGAAGGGTCTCAGGTTCCATTCTGGGAAAGGGCACATGACTGGGTTGTAGGCTCCATCCCCACTGGGGGGCGTGCAGGAGGCAGCCAATCAATGATTCTCTCTCATGATTGATGTTTCTATCTCTCACTCTCTCTCCGTTCTGAAATCAATAAAAAACATATTCAAACAAATAAATAAAAATAAAGGGTTAGCATTACCACTATCAGCCACTGTGCTTCTATTCTCATTCATCCTAGTGGCCTGTTCTCTAAAAAAGTGGAAATTTTTTATTTTAAACACCACAGAATGCCCTGGTCAGTGTGGCTCAGTTGGTTGGAGCATCCTCCAGCGTATCAAAGGGTGGCGAGTTCCATTCTCGGTTAGGGCACATATCAGAATGAGGCTTTCATATATGGTTTGCATGTGTGCAGAAGGCAGCCAGCCGATTGATTTTTCTCCCCCACCTCTATCTCTCTCTCTCTTTCTCCATTTCTCTTTCTCTCTATGTAAAAGGAATCTAATTATATAAACAGCTAGGGGCCCTGGGGGTCTAAATGACCGAACTGACAACCAAACACTGGAAGTCAATCCGGACCCAGCACTGACTGCCGAGGCTGGAGGGCCGGCAGCGCCAGGCGGGAGTCAGACGTGGGAGTCAGTCCCGGGAAGGAGTCAGTCCTGGATCATGTAAGTGGGAACCGTAAGATATAGAAAGAAGGAAGACCTATCCCTCCACCTGGGGAGATATTGGCAGAAGAATAGTAGGGAGCCAGAACTCCCACCATCTCATAACAAAACGATTAACCATCTCTCTACCCCACCCTCCAACCCCCCACCCACACACCTACAAACCTTGGACCAAGTGAGGAACTTGGACTTGTACTCTCTTCTTTTTTTTTTTAAAGAATATATATTTTATTGATTTTCTTACAGGGAGGAGGGGAGAGGGACAGTGAGCCAGAGACATAGATGAGAGAGAAACATCGACTCAGCGGCCTCCTGCATGCCCCCCACTGGGGATGTGCCCGCAACCCAGGCACATGCCCTAGACCGGAATCGAACCTGGGACCTTTGAGTCGGCAGGCTGACGCTCTATCCGCTGAGCCAAACCAGCCAGGGCTGTACTCTCTTCTTAAAATAATGAGGTGGCATCTCACCCTTTCCTTACCAGAGCAGTAACAAAGCAAGTCAGATGAAACGGGATTCAAAGTATCTAGAGTTTCGTAATGCTCAAAATTTCTAGGTGTCAATTATCAAATTAGTCATACAAAGAAGCAGAAAGATCTAAAACTGTATAACATAGATAATAGAGACTAACACTATTAGTGATGATAGTTATTTGATAATAAGTTTAACACTGCCATCAAAACAATCTTTACATGAGTGATTTTGAACATCCTTAAAGGGGGAAAAAAGCAAGTTATGGCAAGTAAATAGAAAGTCTCAGCAAAGAAAATGAAGCTATAAAGAAAAAACAGATGAAAATTATAGTACAGAAGAGTATAACTGAAATAAATAACTCAGTAAATAGGCTCAAAGCAGAAAGGATAAAACAGAGGAAACACTCAGGGAACTAGAAAATATAACCATAAAAATATCCAATGAGAATACAGAGAAAATGGGCTTGAAAACAGCAACAGAAAAAGATCAGAACCACAGGAACCAGTGGACTAATAACAACAACAAAAACACCACAAAATAAAACTAACATTTGGAGTCCATGAAGAAATGAAAGAAGATGCAGCTGAATGAGTACTTGAAGAAATAATGGCTGAAAACTCTTCCAATTGGTCAAAAGAAAAAAACCCT
>NW_006298358.1:13536-17236 GCF_000327345.1 Myotis davidii
AATGCCAAGAACCTACAACCAAGATTACTTTATCCAGCAAAGCTATCATTCAGAAGTGAAGGTCAGATAAAGAGCTTCACAGATAAGGAAAAGCTAAAGGAGTTCATCACCACCAAACCAGGATTATATGAAATGCTGAAAGGTATCCTTTAAGAAGAGGAAGAGGAAGAAAAAGGTAAAGATACAAATTAGGAACAACAAATACACATCTATCTACAAGTGAATCTAAAAATCAAATGAATAAATAATTTGATGAACAGAATGAACTGATGATTATAATAGAATCAGGGGCATAGAAAGGGAATGGACTATTCGTGGGGGGGGAAAGGGTGTGGGGGGTGCGGGAAGAGACTGGACAAAATTCGTGCACTTATGAAAGAGGACATAGGGTGGGGAGTGAGGACGGAGGGTGGGGTGGGAACTGGGTGGAGGGGAGTTATGGGGGGAAAAAAGAGGAACAAATGCAATAATCTGAACAATAAAGATTTAATATAAAAAAAGTCACTGAAAAAAATATCCTTGCTATTTGGGTGAATACAAGTATAAAGAATTAAATTCAGAAAGGTTACAGGATGCAACATAAACATATAAACACGAGTTCAATTTCTACACACTAACAATATATTCTTTGACAGAAAAATAGTGAAGGAACCTGACCGGTCTGGCTCAGTGGAGCCTGCATACTTAATGTTCCCAGGTTTGATTCTGGTCAAGGGCATGTATCTTGGTTGTGGGCACATCCCCAGTCATAGGTGTACGGGAGGCAGCTGATTAATGTTTCTCTCCCATCAAAGTTTCTAACTCTCAATTCCTCTCTGTAAAAAACCAATAAAGAAAAAAAAATCAATAAAGACATATTAAAAACAAATCAAAATAACAAAAAAAAACCTCAATAAAATTCGCAGGAATAAATTCAACCCAAATGTGAAACATCTGTACAGTGAGTCCTATAAGACAGCGAAGAAAGGAAGGGAAGAAAACACAAATAACTTCAAAGACAATCTGTGTTCATGGGTCTGGAAATGAAATATGGTGGACACAGCCGTAGTACACAAAGCAATCTACAAATCAAATGCAATCCCAATAATTCCAATGGTATTTTACAAAGAAATGAATAGAGAATCTTGCAATGGAATCAAAACCTCGATTAACAAAATCAACCTTGAGGGAGAACTAAGGTGGTGGTATCACACTTCCTGACTTCACTTTATTACAAAGAGAAAGCAAGCAAACAGTGTGTTGCTAGAGAAACACAGACACATACATCAACAGAACAGAACAGAAAACACAGAAATAAGCCCAGGTACAGACTTTCAAGTATCTTTGACAAAGCAGCAGCCACAGAATGAATGAAAGATAGTTTCTTCAATGAATGGGGCTGGTAATAATCAACACTCCCATGTAAAACAACAAAACTGGACACCAATGATAAAATTTAACTCAACCTGCAGGACAGAATTAAATGTGAGCACTGAAACTTAAAACTCCTCAGGACAACCTAGAGAAAAGTTCTGGAGGTTTGTTTTGGACAGAATTTTCTGAATGTGACACCAACCACCACACAAAATAGAAAACATAAACAGTCCACACAGCAACAAATAAAAAAAAATACCGTCTTCAATGTACAACAGCAATAAACAAAACTCAATGAAAGGCAATCAAGAGGACGGGAGAAAATACTTGCAAATCATATGAAGGAATCTCTTGGAGATATTGTGGATTCAGCTCTGATCAGCACAATAAAGCTAATATTGTGATATATATACCCATTCACACAAATAGTTGGAGTTCCCCGGGAATAATGAAGGTATGTTAATACTATACTGCAGGCTACGAACAATGCAATGACTCTGCCACAAAAATCAAAGTCTATATAACTTCATTAACAATATTTAATTGCTAAGCACTAGTAACAAGCACCTGAGCTTGCTAGAAACATGGTGGCACTAGACCTGCAGAACGCAGAGTTGACAAAAACATGGACTTTGGAGAAAAGCGGGTGTGGGGGAGCAATATCTGCAAAGCACAATTAAGCACATGCAAAAATATGTGTTCCTGTATCAAATAAGCAATCAATATATAAAATATACAAGGTATTCCAAAGATTCTTTAACTAAAAAAAATTAGTTAATAAACTGGATAAGGATGTAGAGGCAATTTTTCAAATTATATTTACACATGACAAATAGGAATACAGAAAATGCTTTCGATTTTTCTTTTTTTTCTTCAGAAAATGCTTTCTTCACTACTTAAGGTGGAATCCCTTAGATGTCTACAACACTACCAACCACAAGTCCTTTCCTGTGAATTTAGTGGAGCAGGGAGTATTGGGACTTCAGGAATAGAAGGGAGCAGTGGAAACAGACCAACCCTCCCCAGGACAGCAAATACCTTGAAAACTGGAAAAAATAAGCAGTACCGCAGTCTATGTGGGAGGACAGAGTACACCCTGGAGGATGGGGCCTCGGAAACCTCAAAGCCAAGTCCAGGTCACTGGTGAGAGTGAGGGTCTTACCCAGCGAGGATAGAAGCTCAAAGTTCTCCAGCATCACATTCAGGTACAGCTGTCTCTGACCCTCATCAAGGAGGCTCCATTCCTCCCTGGAGAAGTACAGGGCAATGTCCTCAAAGGTCACGCCAACCTGTCAGAATCGAGACAATTATAACCAGACCTGCCTTTCTGGGAACCAGTAATTCTATACCTTAGACACCTTCCTGCCTTCAACCTCCTCCAGGGCACCCAGTTAGTGTGGACACCAGGCCCCAATGCCAGTGCAGGCTGCTCTCTCATCACAGTCCCATTACTCACTGTGATGGCCCTCAGCAGAGCAGCTGGGTTGGATGGAAAGGACTGGGAGAGGGTAGGGTAGAGGGCAACGCCATTTAAGGTCTGGGCGATGCCTGCAGGGCCCCAGCCTGCCTGCCAAGCAACACCACTGCAGTCTCCTAGATCCTGCCTCCAAGACAAAGACAAGGGTCCGTTTATGCTTCACTTTAAGTCCCCACACCAGGTCCCCGGACCATCAGCTCACACTTCCTCCAGATGTGCTCACCACTGGGTAATGTTCATCCCCTTCCCATGTTCAGACCCCAGGTTCACTCCCCAGCTCTGCCCCCTTCCTGCTCCAATGCCACTGGATCTCGCTGGACTCACCCATGAACTTGGCATATGGCGTGTGGAGAGCTTGTAGTCCAGCCGGATCCAGGACCACCCCAGGCCCCGGATGGACCCACAGCCGGGAAAGCCCCGAATGAGTCTGTGCCGTCCTCCCCGCAGCCTCTGCTCTTTCCGTCAATACTCACAGCCACATCCTCACGGACCTTCAGATGCAAGTCACCCCCGTCCTCTCTGCCCTGCACTTGCTGTGTCCTCAGAAGCCACAACACTCCTCCCTCCACTCCACCTCCCTCACGGTCCTCCACGCGGGACTGAGCTGCAGGACGGGACAGGCGCCCTCCCCAGGCTGTGGTGTGTGTGTGAGGAGGCGGTGAGGGCCTGGGGGACTCGAACTTACCTCAGCCCGTCTCCTCCGCATGGGCGCTGCCATTGCCCTCTGTGGGCTGAGCCGGGCGGGAGTAGAAGCCGCTGCAGGAATGGCGGTCCCTGTCCCGGCCCTGGCGTGGGTTCGGGTGGCGATTCCGAGCTTAAATCCCACGTGGGAGCTGTGAGCACCAGTGGCGGTTCCGACCATTGGCTGTG
>NW_006298358.1:18162-28169 GCF_000327345.1 Myotis davidii
TCCCCTTTGCCATTTCCAGCAGGCAATCCTCAAGGTTCCATCAACCTTTTGATGAAACTTCTTGTGTTTATGACATGCTGGAATTAGCTTCCTGCAATGAACCGAGTGGATCCAGAGACATGGAAGCATGGGAGAGAGTGCAGAATCTCAGATGGAAGTCGAGGGAGGGTAAAAAAAAAAAAGAGAGAGAGAGAGAGAGAATAAACATCTCTGGGTGAGGATTAAAGAAACACACACTCACTCAAACACAGATACCAAACAAAGCCACATGAGCCTCGAGCATTTTCTTCTGTTCTCTGGCATCAACAAGAAACCTCTAGCTTGCTGTGTTGTGGGTTGGCTCTAAATTTGTGTTTGTACATCTGTCTTCAGTCAATGCTGACACCCTGGAAATGCTGACACCCCTCCATGTAACTTCCTCCTGCTTCACATGAGTCAATTGCTTTTGGTGTTGTTGTAAGGAATGTCCAAACCTGTGGGGAATTTTTTTACGTTTCTTTGACCCAAGTGGGCAATATTTGCCAGGAAGCAAAATAACAACAGATTGAGTAATGGTAAGAGGAACGGCAGTTTTGCACCTTTTTCATACATGAGACTCAAAGAAGACATATGGGGGTTACATGAAATCCACTTACTGGGGATGTGCCCAAAACTATGATACATGTCCTTGACAAGAATCAAACCTGGGACCCTTGAGTCTGGAGGCTTACGCTCTATCCACTGAGTCAAACCGGTTAGGGCCAATATACTTTTCTTAAAAAAATGTTGTCCAATACTTAAGAGTTAATATTTAACACAACAACAATACTAATTCTAGCTCTGAGGTCTTCTGTGTTTGGAGATTGTGCCTTTAGAAGTCTGTAAAAAAGAAAATATTCCTGAAAATCCAAAGGTATGTTATCCTAGATGCAAAAAGGCAATAGACAGGCTTACTAAGGTAAAGATTGACCTTTGCAAAGAAACAAAAAAGGACGCTAGGACATAACTATCCCAGTGACTTGCTTTTACTTAGAAAGTTTTAATTTCAAACCATCGTAGGAGGGTACTTTTGTCCTTGGAATTTGTAGGATTCACCATGCCATGCCTGGCTACCTGAGCTCAGATCTTGCATTTCCTTATATTATTCCAATACAAAAAAATGTTTATTTTTTAAAGTAAAAATGCACAAAATGAGTGATATGCCAACATCCATCTTTGTTGTTCCACTGTCCTATTGTTAAAGAAAATTGCCAAAACTCACAGCACATTAAGCAGAACATATGGAAAGATGTTTTAACAAAGATACAGACTCAGCAAATACACTTCTGAGAAAAGGCTCACCGTAAATTCCTAGAAAAAATCCAATCGAACAGTGAAGAAACATGAGAAACTTACAAAATAAAATGTTTAAATAAATAATGATTGACCAAACAAAATATTCTCTAGGATGTGAATCCCTCACACAAATGTGAATCCCTCACACACCACTGGAAAAATGCAAAAAAGTACAATCAGTTAAGGTTTATTTTATTTATGTTTTAAAAACAATCTTTACTACTTATTAGCATACCATAGAGTTCGGCTATTGGTTGAGTCACTCCATTCTTTTTTTTTTTTTAAATATATTTCATTGATTTTTTACAAAGAGGAAGGGAGAGAGACAGAGAGTCAGAAACATCGATGAGAGAGAAACATCGACCAGCTGCCTCCCGCACATCCCCCACTGGGGATGTGCCCGCAACCCAGGCACATGCCCTTAACCGGAATCGAACCTGGGACCCTTCAGTCCACAGGCCGACGCTCTATCCACTGAGCCAAACCGGCTTCGGTGAGTCACTCCATTCTTAGTGAGACATGCTCATAAGCACTGATGGTTTTTGTTTTTAAACATATTTTCTGAGCTCATAGATCTGTTGCCAGAGCGTGAGGACCTGTGTGTGCTCAAGTCTTGGTTCCCAGCACGAAAGGAGCCAGCAGCCAAGGGCGCCCTCTAGCCCTGTGTGTGTGTCAGCGAGCATTTCAGGGTGGATCCTTCCCAGCATCTGAGACCCATCAGGAACTGGTAAATAAACCCACTGTGTGCTTGCATCTCAAAAAACATATTTTCTGCCGAAACCGGTTTGGCTCAGTGGATAGGGCGTCGGCCTGCGGACTGAAAGGTCCCAAGTTCGATTCCGGTCAAGGGCATGTACCTGGGTTGCGGGCACATCCCCAGCAGGAGATGTGCAGGAGGCAGGTGGTCGATGTTTCTTTTCTCTCTCATCAATGTTTCTAACTCTCTCTCTCTCTCCCTTCGTCTCTGTGAAAAATCAATAAAATATATTTAAAAAAAAACAACAAAACATATTTTCTTATTGATGTCGAAAAGGGAGAGGGAGAGAGAATCACTGATTGCACCTCCTGCATGCCCACTACTTGGGATTCAGCCCCAAACCCAGACATGTGCCCTTGGCCAGAATCCAATCAGGGACCCTTTAGTTCACAGACTGACGCTCAATCCACTGTTCCAAATCAGCTACGGATAGGTTTATTGTTTATTTTTAAAGAATAGTTTATTTTTAGAGAGAGAAGGGAGAGAGAGAAACACTGATGGAAGAATGCCATATTGGCCAGTGACCTCCTGCACACTCACTTCTGTGGATCTAGCCCACACATTGGCACATATCCCTACCGGTAATCAAATCTACAATCCTGTGCTGCACGAGATGATGGCCAAGCACTGACCCACACCCGCCCCGCGGTATATTCCATTTAGATCACAATTTGCTAATGTCGGAAAATTTAAACATTCATCTACTCAAAAACCACAGACTATGCACTGAAAATTTTTTATATATATATTTTATTGATTTCTTACAGAGAGGAAGGGAGAGAGATAGAGAGTCAGAAACATCGATGAGAGAGAAACATTGATCAGCTGCCTCCTGCAAGCAGAAAAATACTTAGAAAAAGCAAAGTTCTCTAGTAAAATAGAATGTAAATCCATGGTTACTAGGAAAGCTGTGAAGAACAGGGACAGATTAAATGAGGTCAAGAAGCAACTACACAGTTACAGACATGGTCATTATGACTATAAGGATGGTTTCCGTTTCATGCACATGTCAAGATTTATGAAACACTATACTTAACACATGTAATTTACTCATTACAGCTGTTAAAAATGGTTCAATTGTATTCTGGAAGAACAGGTTTGGCAACTCTATAGTCAATCTCTTATTTATGCCCTCTGGGTGAGAGTCTCATCTTAGTGTCAGAAAATGTAATAAACAATGAAGAACTTTCACCCAAACCCACAGAAGCCACATTCCTGAACTAAAGACAGCCTTTGTCTCCATCTGTCTTTTTCTTTTTTTGTACTGTATTTTCGTTTAAATTTTTTTTCCAATCTGTAATTTCTCCATCCTTCTTTTGATGCCAGCGCACCAATGGCTCTGATGAGAACTTCTGAGAAACTACAGGAGCCACAACTCATCTTGATTATAATCAATGACAATGACTGTTCCCCAGAAGATAAACATGCCTGGAGTCCCTCAGATCTGTGTACAAACAGCTCCTGTAGTCTTTTCCTCAAAATAATTCCTGGATGCACAGTTAGATGAGGACCATTCCATTTAATGGGCTGCAGTCTCATCCAACAACAATTAGGTCAGTGTTTCTGTAGTGAAAGGGTTTCCCCTGAATACAACTGTGCTCAAACCAGTGACCATCACACGTGATACTGTAGGTATTAGGGCACATGGGCCTCTGCAACTCCTGGGTAAGAGATTCACTACACATGTATTACCATCGCTTGCAAACAAGAAAAAAAATTCATGTTCTCAGACATACTTGAGGTTGTCACAGCTAACCCCTCTTTGGAGTGATCTCTATGTCTCAAAGCATCCAGCTTCACATGAGAAGTAGTGTGGCCACAGTGTTTCCTAGGAAAAGATGGGCATCAGTGTAAATTAGCCAAAAACTGCTAAACTAATTTCTGAATCATACTGTTGCCCCAAGGGCAAAAATGTTTGAGACCCAATAAAAGTTTTTCACCTCGTCATGCTTGGAAAGCCCATATCTCCTTATAAACTAACCTATAGAGTAAATAGAACACCCCAGGTTAAAGAAGTCTTAAGATAAAGCCTTCATTATTTTACAATCCAAAGAGACAAGAGACTGGCAGTTCTTCCATTGATGACTTAGGCACACAATAAACTCATCATTAGCATCTAGGGAGGATGTGTCAATGAAAAAGGCAGTCCCTCTGCAATATGTTTACTGGGGCCAACTGTAATGAGGCCTATGTGGTAACACAAGACAGGGAAAAAGTAAGAACTAAGGGCTCAGGTATTCCTCATTTCCGTCAACAAATTAGAGAACAGACTTAGCTTCCCTGGGCACAGGAGGTTGGTGACTGATGCCATCTGCAGGGGCCTTATAGGTCGTTCAGGTGAAATACCTTCAGCAACAGAAATATGCAGTGATATAGATCTGGCAGGAGATCTCCATATATTAGAATGGGCAAAAAATTAGTGCTCCAACATAAAAATAATGTAGGTGATTAAATGTATGATTCAGCCGAAGCCGGTTTGGCTCAGTGGATAGAGCGTCAGCCTGCGGACTGAAAAGTTCCAGGTTCGATTCTGGCCAAGGGCATGTACCTGGGTTGCGGGCACATCCCCAGTAGGAGATGTGCAGGAGGTGGCTGATTGATGTTTCTCATCGATGTTTCTAACTCTCTATCTCTCTCCCTTCCTCTCTGTAAAAAATCAATAAAATATATTTTTTTAAAAATGTATGATTTAATTCAGAAAAATGAGGGTTCACAAATTTTCTTGTACTATTGTTAAGTTCTAAGAAACTACATTTCCTACACATTTAAGAAATTTCTCACATTAGTATTCTTATGCGGAGAGGGAATTTAGAAATTTGGCTGAGAGATACCTCACATTAATTGCACTAATAATAGCTTTCTCCAGTGTGAACTCTCTGATGATACTGAAGATCACTGCTCCTTTTAAAAGATTTCCCACATTCAGTGCATTTATAAGGCTTTTCTCACATATGAACTCTCTGATGTCGATCAAGGATGGTTTTAGTGGTAAAAGATTTTCCATATTCACTGTATTTATCAGGCTTTTCTCCAGTGTGAACTAACTGATGATATAGAAGACCTTTTCTACCTTTAAATGTTTGAGACCCTATAGAAGTTTCTCACCTCATCATGCTTGGAATGCCCAGATCTCTTTATAGACTAACCTATAGAGTAAATAGAACCCAGATTTTAAAAAGTCTTAGGAAAAAGCCTTCATTCGTTTACAAACCAGAGACAGGAGACTGGAAGATCTTCCATTGATGACTTAGGCACGCAATAAACTCATTATTAGCATATAGGGAAAGTGTGTCACTGAAAATGGCAGGCCCTTTGCAACATTATGTTTACTAGGGTGAACAGTATGAGTCCTATGTGTCCTATGACAGGGAAATAAGATAGAACTAAGGGCTCAAAACTAATTTTCTTCAACAAATTAACAGAGTTCCTTTGCTGGGCACAGGTGCAGGGTGATGGATTCCAAAGGTAGGGACGTTATCGGTGGTTCAGGTGAAATACCTTCAGCAACAGAAATATGCAGTGACATAGATCTGGCAGGATATCTCTGTATATTAGAACGTGCAACATAATTACATAGTGCTCCAACATAAAAACACAAACACAACAGCAAAAACACTTTGGGAACTTTACATAATGTAGGTGATTAAATATATGAGATACAATTCAGAAAAATGAGGATTCACAAATTTTCTTATAGTATTTTTAAGTCCTAAGAAACTACATTTCCTACACATCTAAGAAATTTCTCACATTTGTACTCTTATGCAGGGAGCAAACTTAGAAATTTGGCTGAAAGATACCTCACATTAATTGCACTCATAAGGCCTTTCTCCAGTGTGAACTCTCTGATGACTACGAAGGGTACTTCTCTGGGTAAAACATTTCCCACATTCACTGCATTTATAAGGCCTTTCTCCAGTGTGCACTCTCTGATGACACTGGAGATGATCGGCTTGTGTAAAAGTTTTCCCACAGTCACTGCATTGATAAGGCTTTTCTCCTGTATGAAGACTTTGATGACGACGAAGGACAGTGGACGTGGTAAAAGACTTCCCACATTCACCGCATCTATAAGGCCTTTCTCCAGTGTGCACTCTCTGATGACACTGGAGACGATCGGCTTGTGTAATAGTTTTCCCACAGTCCATGCATTTATAAGGCTTTTCTCCTGCATGAAGACTTTGATGACGACGAAGGACAGTGGACGTGGTAAAAGACTTCCCACATTCACCGCATCTATAAGGCCTTTCTCCAGTGTGCACTCTCTGATGACACTGGAGATGATCGGCTTGTGTAAAAGTTTTCCCACAGTCACTGCATTTATAAGGCTTTTCTCCAGTGTGAACTCTCCGATGACTACGAAGGCTGGTTTTACTGGTAAACATTTTCCCACATTCACTACATTGATGAGGCTTTTCTCCTATGTGAACTCTCTGATGACTACGAAGGTGGCTGTTAGTGGTAAAAGTCTTCCCACATTCACTGCATTTATAAGGCTTTTTTCCTGTATGAATTCTCTGATGACAACGAAGACCACTGTTCTGGGTAAAAAACTTTCCACATTCACTACATTTATAAGGCTTTTCTCCACTGTGAACTCTCTGATGATTACGAAGGTTGCTTTTAGTGGTAAAAGTTTTCCCACATTCACTGCATTGATGAGGCTTTTCTCCTGTGTGAAGTCTCTGATGACTACGAAGGTTGCTTTTAGTGGTAAAAGTTTTCCCACATTCACTGCATTGATGAGGCTGTTCTCCTGTGTGAAGTCTCTGATGACTACGAAGGTTGCTGGTAGTGGTAAAAGTTTTCCCACATTCACTGCATTGATGAGGCTTTTCTCCTGAGTGAAGTCTCTGATGACTACGAAGATTGCTTTTAGTGGTAAAAATTTTCCCACATTCATTGCATTGATAAGGATTTCCTCCTCTGTGAAATCTCTGATGATAATGAAGATGAGAGTTAGTTGTAAAAGATTTTCCAGATGCAGAGTACACAAAACATCGACTTCCAACATGGACACTCTTTTCCTGAATAAACATGTGGGTACAACTGATGTCTTTTTTGCATTCTTTTCTGGCGTAACCATTTTTCCTCCTTTGAAATGTCATCCCACGTGTCGAAATAGCATTTGGACAGTCCCTGGTCTGAGTAGCCTTTACGTGGAGATGTTCTGGTTCGGTAAGGACACCCTGCCCAACTTCCCTGTAGGTGAAACGATTCTGGGACACATTGAAATCGCAGCTGTTTTCAAGTGAGATCCTATCCACTCCTCTAATGAAAATCTCTCTCACATACTGCTGGTGAAATTTTACACTGAAGTAAAACCGTTTTGCACACGCCCCACACCTCAACAGTATCTGTCCTTGTAGTGTTCCCTGCAGGTCCATTACGTGGAAAATGTTTCCCAAGACTATCCCACAACTCTCACAGGGGTGGCTCTTCTGGGAAGACAAGGCTTTCTTGGGAACCCTTGCCTGTGACACTCTAAGAGAAACGTTCTGCTCAGTTGCTGCCTCCGCATTCTCTGCTCCACAGCAGCAACCTGTATTAAAGTAAATACTGGTGAGGTACATGTTGACCTTATGAAAACCGAGTATCTTCACCACCAATGATTAACTGTCATTACTACGCGTGATTCCACAGAAAGATTTTCAAAATGAGTGAGACAGTGAGGAAATTGCTATTAAAAAAAACCTGACCCCAAAAGTCAGTCGATGATGGAAATCTCACCAAGAGAGGGACAGAAGCACAGCATAAGATACAAAGAAGAGAGGATTGGTCTACTCCTTGTTCTTACACAAACGGCTTCCTTGAGGATCTTACATTCTGACTACGTGACTCTGTGTGGAATAATTTCAAGCTGCTCAAAGACATAAAAATTAATTGTGTTGGATCACAGGATATTCAGCTTCAATAAAATAACATGTGTGCTCTCCAAGGTGCTTTAGGCATGGACCACCATTGGCTTGCAGTAGAGAAAGACCTGTGAATGAGGCAGAGGTGCAAAGTCCAGAGTGGTTAAGGTTATCCGTAAGCTGGGAATCTAAGTAGCAATGATCACAATTAGAACTGAGTAGTTGGCAAAGTATCAACAATCAGCACAAACAAGCATAATTTGATGAGGAATGGGTAACTGTAACAAAACACTGGGGTTCTACCTATGAATGTAACAAAGGTCAGCAGAGAGTTCCTCCCCAATGATCCTTCTCCAAGGCAAGACCGCCTGGGGGCCTACTGTGTCATTCATAAGGTCGTGTTTCTTCTGTGATGCACAAATGATTCTTCCCCTTCAATCCCATTTCAGGTATTACTTGAGAGAAATGATGCAAAGAACATGGATAGTCAGCACTGTGGTAGAATAACAAAGCACAAAGGAGATCACAGACAAAAGACGTATGAAAGTGACATCAGCAAGATGGCAGAATGAGAGATAGAGAATCTTTCCCATTCCCAGTGTAAATAGACAGCTATCCATTAAATAGAATCCCATAGGAAATGGGAATAAGAGTACCATGAAGACAAACTGTAATACTGAATACCAAATAAAGATAACTGCATACTAAGGATGATAGGAAACTAACTAGGTGAGCAAACACATCTGAAGATACCTAAAGTCAAAAACATGGGTTAATTATAATTAACTGAGTAAGGAATTACATGAAGGAAGGAAGGAAGGGAGGGAGGGAGGGAGGGAGGGAGGGAGGAAGGAGGAAGGGTCAGCCCTAGCTGGTTTGCTCAGTGGATAGAGTGTCACCCTGCGACTGAAAGTTCCCAGGTTACATTCCAGTCAAGGGCACATACTCAGTTTCCTGTGCAGTGGTTCTCAACCTTCCAAATACCGCAACCCTTTAATATAGTTCCTCATATTATGGTGACCCCCCCAACCATAAAATTATTTTCGTTGATATTTCATACCTGTAATTTTGCTAATGCTATGAATCGTAATATAAATATATGACATGAAGAATGTATTTTTGTTGTTACAAATTGAACATAATTAAAGCATGGTGATTAATCACAAAAGCAATATGTAATTATATATGTGTTTTCCGATGATCTTAGGCAATCCCGGTGAAAGGGTCATTCGACCCCCAAAGGGGTCGCGAACCACAGGTTGAGAACCGCTTTTCTTGTGGGTTCAGTACCTAGTTCGGGGTTGAGGGCAAAAGACCGGGTTGTGGGCTCGGTCTCTGCTGGGGGATGTACAGGAGGCAGCCAATCAATGATTCTCTCTCATCACTAATGTTTCTCTCTTTCTCCCTATACCTTCCTCTCTGAAATCAATAAAAATATCTTTTAAAAAAATAAAAATAAAGGGTCAGCGTTACCACTATCAGCCACTGTACTTCTCATTGATCCTAGCAACCTGTTCTCCAAAAAACTAAATTTTTGTTTTTAAAAACCATAGAATGCCCTGGCCAGTGTGGCTCAGATGGTTGGAGCATCGTCCTGTGTATCCAAGGGTTGAGGGTTCAATTCCTGGTTAGGGCACATATCAGAATGTGGGTTCCATATCCTGTTTGCAAGTGTGCAGAAGGCAGCCTATTGATATTTCTCCCCCATACCTATCTCTCTCTCTCTCTCTCTCCCCATTTCCTTTCCTCTCTATGTAAAAGGAATAATACATAAGAATTTCAGGGTAGCCAAAAATAAACAAAAGAAAACAGAGATCTCAAAAAAGTCTAGAGGCAAAGTAAATAACAAGACAATCTACCAAAGCTTATGTATAACATTCAGAAAATGTAATTATAAGGAGAAATTTTATAGAGATAAATGCCTCTATTGTCATAAATAATAATAGAGAAACATGGTAATTAGCTGTACCTCCGCTACCCTTCCCATTGGCTAATCAGGGCGATATGCAAATTAACTGCCAACCAAGATGGCAGCCGGCAGCCAAGCAGCTTGAAGCGAACAGGGAGCTTGCTTGCTTCAG
>NW_006298358.1:29176-35399 GCF_000327345.1 Myotis davidii
CTCTTAAGGGGTCCCAGATTGGAAGGGGGCACAGGCTAGGCTGAGGGACCCCCCGCTTCCCACTGAGTGCACAAATTTTTGTGCACCGGGCCTTTAGTTGTCATAAAAGATCTCAAAGAACCTAACATGAGACCTCAGGAAACTAGAACCAAACAGGAAACCAAACCCAAAGGTTACAAAGGAAAGAAACCATAAATATTAGAACAACCATAAATAAAAGACAAGAAAAAAGAAAGGAATACCTAAAAGGTATATTTTTAAAAAGGATATGAAAATGTGCAAGACTTTAGCTACACTAAAGCAAAAACAAAACAAAAACCAAGACTCAAGTGAAAAAAAGAAATGAAAGATAAGAAATTACCCCTGTCACTATGAAGCACAAAGCATCATAAGAGATGCTGATGACGACATGACCCTCCACAGAGAAATTTGTCAAGATCTGACTATGAACTCCTGAAATTAATAAACAAGTTCAGAATCCTGTCCAGATAGCTTGGTGGTTGAGAGTGTGGCCCTGATGCCCCAAGGTTGTGGGTTTGATCCCCCATCAGGGCACATGTACGGGACAACCAATGAATGCATAGATGGGTACAACAGCACATCAATGCCTCACTCTCTTTGTTTCTCTATCTCCCTTCTTGTCTCTGAAATCAATAGATAAATGCTGCCCGGTATGTGTCACTGATTGAGCATTGACTCATTAACTAGGAGATCACAATTCAATTCCTTGTTAGGATACCTGCACTGATTGCGAGCTCAATCACCAATGGGGGTTGTGCAGGAGGCAGCTGATCAATGACTCTCTCCTTCTCATCACTCATGTTTTTCTCTCTCTTCTTCCTCTAGGACCATGGTGGGCAAACTGCGGCTCGCGAGCCACATGTGGATCTTTGGGCCCTTGAGTGTGGCTCTTCCACAAAATACCACGTGTGGGTGCGGACGTACAGTGCAATTGTAACTTTGTCGCCCATGCGCTGAAGTCAGTTTTCGATTTGGGTGAGTCTATTTTGAAGAAGTACTGTTGATATTTGGCTCTGTTGACTAATGAGTTTGCTGACCACTGCTCTAGGAAATAAAAAATACATATATTTAAATGAATAAATAAATCCAAGAATAAATAAATATCCCTAGCCACTGGGCTTCATTGATGACAGCGCTGGCTTGTGCACTAGAGGGCTAAGGTTTGATTCTCAGTCAAGGGTAGATACCTGGGTTCCAGGTCCCATCCTCACTCACAGTAGAGGCACATGTGAGAGGCAGCCAATTGATGCTTCTCTTTCTCTCTCTCTGTCTCCCACTCTCCCTAAAAAAAAAAAAAAAAAATCAGTGGAAAAAAATATCCTCACTATTTGGGTGAAGATGAAAAAAGAATAAAGAATTAAATTCAGAAAAGTTACAGGATGCAAAATAAACACACAACCATTAGTTCCATGTCTACAACCTAATAATAAATTCTTTGATGGAATAATGAAGAATGTAATCAAATTTACAAAAGAATCAAAAACAATAAAACCCAAAGGAATAAATCCAACCAAAATGTGAAACATCTGTACAGTGAGTACTATAAGACAGTGAAGAAAGCAATGAAAGAAAACCCAAATCAGTTGAAAGACAACCTGTGTTCATGGATCTGAAAATGAAATATGGTGGAGACAGCTATCGTACACAAGGAAAACTACAGATTAAATGCAATCCCACTACAGTACACAAAAAACTACAGATTAAATGCATACCCAATAACTCCAATGGTATTTTACAAAGAAATGAATAGAAAATCTAGAAATGGAACCAAAAGACCTCCATTAACAAAAGCAATCTTTTTTAAAAAAATATATTTTATTGATTTTTTACAAAGAGGAAGGGAAAGGGATAAAGAGTTAGAAACATCAATGAGAGAGAAACAACAATCAGCTGCCTGTTGAACACTCCCATAATGGGGATGTGCCTGGAACCAAGGTACCTGCCATTGACCAGAATCGAACCTGGGCCCCTTGATCCGCAGCCAATGCTCTATCCACTGACCCAAACCAGACAGGGCGACCAAGCAAATTTGAGCAAGAAGAAAGATGGTGGCATCACAATGTTTGACTTGAATTTATTACAAAGAGAAAGCAAACAAACTGTGTGTTGCTCAAGAAACACAGACCCATACATCAACAGAACAGAACAAAAAACACATAGAAATAAGCCCAGGCACATACTTTTAAGTAATATTTGACAAAGCAGTAGCCACAGAAGAAGGGAAAGATAGTTTCATCAATGAATGGTGCTGGCATAAATCGACATTCACGTGTAAAACAAAAAAACTGGACACCACTGATAAAATTTAACTGAACCTGTAGGAGAGAAATGAGTATCAATGCTAAAACTTAACACTCCTTAGGACAACCTAGAGAAGTTTTGGAGGTTTGTTTTGGACAGGAGTTTCTGAATGTGACACCAACCACCACACAAAATAGAAAACATAAACAGTCCACAATGCAACCAATAAATAAAAAATACCGTCTTCACTGAACAACAGCAATAAACGAAACGCAATGAAAGGCAACCCTTCCTCTCTGTAAGAAATAAAAAAAAGCAAAAAAAAACAAAACTTTACACTCCTTAGGACAACCTAGAGAAGTTTTGGAGGTTTGTTTTGGACAGGAGTTTCTGAATGTGACACCAACCGCCACACAAAAAAGAAAACATAAACAGTCCACAATGCAAACAATAAATAAAAATACCGTCTTCACTGTACAACAGCAATAAACGAAACGCAATGAAAGGCAATCTAGAAAACATAAGAAAATACTAACAAACCATATAAAGGAATCCCTTGGAGATATTGTGGATTCGGCTATGATCAGCACAAGAAAGCGAATATTGTGATATAGACAGAAATTCACACAAATAGTTGGAGTTCTCCAGTAATAATGAAGGTATGTTAAAAGTATACTGCAGGCTAATACCAATGCAGTGACTCTGCCTCAGAAGCAAAGTCTATATAACTTCATTTACAATATTTAATTGCTAAGCACTAATAACAAGCACCTGAGCTTGCTAGAAACATGGTGGCACTAGACCTGCCTGAATGCAGGGTTGCCAACATGGACGTTGTAGAAAAGTGTGTGTGGGGAGCAATATCTGCAAATATCTATTAAGCACATGCAAAAATATGTGTTCCTGTATGTCATAAGTAATTAATGTATAAAATCTACAAGGTATTCAAAACACTCTAATAAAAAAATACAGTTAATAAACAAGGATGTGGAGACAACTTTTTAAAAATATATACACGTGACCAATAGGAATATAGAAAATTCTTTTCTTACTAATCAAGGTGGAATCCTTTAAGCGTCCTACAATACTACCAACCACAAGTCCTTCCCTGTGAATTTAGTGCAGTGGGGAGTATTGGGACTTCAGGAATAGAAGGGAACAGCAGAAACAGACCAACCCTCCCCAGGACAGCAACTACCCAGGAAACTGGAAAAATCAAGCAGTACCACAGTCTACATGGGAAGACAGAGCACACCCTGGGGGATGGGGCCTGGGAAGGCTCAAAGCCAAGTCCAGGTCACTGGTGAGAGTGAGGGTCTTACCCAACGAGGATAGAAGTTCAAAGTTCTCCAGCATCACATTCAGGTACAGCTGTCTCTGACCCTCATGAAGGAGGCTCCATTCCTCCCTGGAGAAGTACAGGGCAATGTCCTCAAAGGTCACGCCAACCTGTCAGAATCAAAAGAATTGAAACTAGAGCAGCCTTTCTGAACCAGTAATTCTACTCCTTACACACCTTACCTGCCATCAACCTCCTCCAGGGCACTGGTAACTGTGGACACCAGGCCCTAATGACAGTGCAGGCTGCTCTCACATCACAGTCACATTACTCACTGTGATGGCCCTCAGCAGAGCAGTGGGTTTGGGTGGGAAGGTTTAACGGAGGGGAAAGAGGGGAGAGGAGATGAGAAATGGGAGGGGAGGGTAGAAGGCAATGGCATTTAAGGTCTGGGCAATGCCTGCAGGGCCCCAGCCTTCCTGCCAAGCAACACCACTGCAGTCTCCTAGATCCTGCCTCCAAGACAAAGCCAAGCGTGGGTTTATGCTTCACCTTTAAGTCCCCACACCAGGACCCGGAGACCATCAGCTCACAATTCCTCCAGATGTGCTCACCACTGGTTACTGTTCATCCCCTTCCCATGTTCAGACCCCAGGTCAAACCTCAGCTCTGCCCCCTTCCTGCTCCAATGCCACTCGATCTCGCTGGACTCAACCATGAACTTGGCATATGGCGTGTGGAGAGCTTGTAGTCCAGCCGGATCCAGGACCACCCCAGGCCCCTGATGGCCCCACAGCCGGGAAAGCCCCGAATGAGTCTGTGCCGTCCTCCCTGCAGCCTCTGCTCTTTCCGTCAATACTCACAGCCACATCCTCACGGACCTTCAGATGCAAGTCACCCCCGTCCTCTCTGCCCTGCACTTGCTGTGTCCTCAGAAGCCACAACACTCCTCCCTCCACTCCACCTCCCTCACGGTCCTCCACGCGGGACTGAGCTGCAGGACGGGACAGGCGCCCTCCCCAGGCTGTGGTGTGTGTGTGTGAGGAGGCGGTGAGGGCCTGGGGTCTGGCTTGGATTCGGGCGGTGACTCCGAGCTTCAATCCCAAGTGTGAGCTGTGACACCACTGGAGGCTCCCACCTTTGGCTGTGAGGCTGGGAGCACCGCTCTCCGGCCTTCTCCACGGGACTGAGCCCAACAGCTCGCGACTGCCTGAGACAAAAACGTGAAAAGACAAAATCCGCCAGGAGGACTACCGGTCCCGCCCTACAGAAGCGGCCAAACGGAAATGCCTTCTCTGAGCCCCCATTGGCTCAGCTTAGTGGCATTCCACGCTTGGCCTTGTGGGTAATGTAGTTTTTCCGCTTCAAGGGCAGGGTGGCATATGTCTCAGTTGACTCCAGGACTTGATTTAGGGTCAAAGAACCCAAGAACACACCAACTACACTAGGGATCCTCTAGAGCCTTCAGTGGAGGTGATATCAGGGGAAAGTGTTTTTCCACAACTTGCATGGCTGGTTTTCCATACCTTTCTTCAGGACCTGCTCTTTCTGAATGGCAGGCATTGTTTTTTCATTCAGGACATTTGAGATGTGTCTTCTTCAGGCCATATGTAGCTGAGGGAGGTGGCTCAATTCTCTAACTCGATCTAACCTGACTCCATTGAATTCATTATACAAAGTTCATGTCACAAAATAGACACTCGTACTTAAGAGCATCTGCTTCTGATGCCATCCAAAACGTCAGCTCTAGCCCTAGCTAGTTTGGCTCAGTAGATAGAGTGTCAGCCTGCGGATGGAAGAGTCCCTGGTTCGATTCTGGTCAAGGGCACATCCTTAGTTGCAGGCTCCTCCCCCCTGGGGGCCTGTGCAGTAGGCAGCCAATCAATGATTCCCTCTCATTATTGATGTTTCTATCTCTCTCTCCCTCTCCATTCCTCTCAGAAATCAATCAATATATATATTTTTTGAAAAAAGTGTCAGCTCTGCCTGGGCTGCAGTGTGGATAAGATGGCCAAGAATGCCAAAGCCGGTTTGGCTCAGTGGATAGAGTGTCGGCCTGCGGACTGAAGGGTCCCAGGTTCGATTCCGGTCAAGGGCATGTGCCTTGGTTGCGGGCACATCCCCAGTGGAGGGAGTGCAGGAGGCAACTGATCCATGTTTCTTTCTCATCAATGTTTCTAACTCTCTGCCCCTCTCCCTTCCTCTCTGTAAAAAATAAATATATATATATTTTTTTAAAAGCTTCTAGGTGCAGGTTTAGATGAAAATCATTCAATTGAATAGGCTGCAGTCTGGTCCAAGAGGAATTGGGTCACTGTTTCTGCAGAGAAACTGTTTCCCCTCAGTGCAATGGTCCTGAAACCAGTGCCCATCGCCCATGCAACTGTAGGCATTTTGGCACATGGCCCTTTGCAAGACCTGGACAGGAGGTTCCCTTCAAATGTCTTAGCATTCCTTGAAAACAAGGAAAAATTTCAAGTTGCTAGAAAACATACTTGAGGTAGTCAAAACTACCCCCTCTTTGGAGTGATCTCTGTGTCTCAAGGTATCCAGCTTCAAATGAGGACTAGAGAGACTACAGTGTTTCCTGGGAAATTATGGGCAGCAATATAAATTTGGCAAAAACTGCTGAGCCAATTTCTGCACCATAGTCTTCCCTCAAGGGCAAAAATGTTTGAAAAC
>NW_006298358.1:35415-36814 GCF_000327345.1 Myotis davidii
GGGAAATTATGCAGCGATGTAAATTTGGCAAAAACTGCTGAGCCAATTTCTGCACCATAGTCTTCCCTCAAGGGCAAAAATGTCTGAAACCCCGTGTAAGTTTTTCACAGCATCATGCTTGGAGAGCCCATATCTCCTTATAAACTAACCCATAGAGTCAACTGAACACCCAACATTAAAGAAGTTTTACGGAGAAGCCTTCATTATTTTGCAAGGAAAGAGCCATAAGACTGGGATTTCTTTCATTGGTTAGGAACTCGATAAATTCATTAATGGCATCTAGGGAAAGTTTGTCCATGAAAATGGCAGGTCTTCTGCAAGATTATGTTTACTGGGGCCAACAGCAATCAGTCCGATGTGGCAAATCACGACAGAGAAACAAGAAAGACTAAGGGCCCAGGTATTCCTCGTTTTCTTCAACAAATTAGATAACAGAGTTAGCTTCCCTGGGCCCATGAGGATGGTGATTGAGGCCATCGGTAGGGGCCTTTATAAGTGGTTCAGGTGAAATACCTTCAGCAACGTAAATATGCAATGACACAGACCTGGCAAGACAGCTCTGTATGTTTAACAGTCCAACATAGATACGGTTACAATATACAAACAAGAAAACAGAAGAGCAGAAACAGTTGCGGGTATATTACATAATGTAGGTGATTAAATGTATGAGCTAAAATTCAGACTAACAAGACTTCACATATTTTCTTATACAATTGTTAAGTCCTAACTAAAAAAAAAAAAGACCATGCCTTTTTATGTAATGATGTTTACTTTGAATTTATATTAGTTCACACAAACACTCCATCCATGCGTTTGTTCGGGCCCTCCAGTCCAGTTTAAGAACCCATTGTGGCCCTCGAGTCAAAAAGTTTGCCCACCCCTGGTTTAGACCATAGGTTCAAGCTTACAATTATAGCTGTTGGGTATATTTGTGCTGGGAAGGCTCTGCCCTCCAGCTAGGACTTGCACGTGGCCATGAGAGGACTGTGGCCTCTCATTAGTCCGAGGCTTGAACCTGTCCAAAACCCTGTAGCTGAGCCCCATTCATCCCCCTTTACTTTAGTTTTTAAACACGCCTATTTACATTATCCAAAAAAGCCCCGTTCATCCCCCTTTACTTTTGTTTTTAAACACGCCTATTTCCATTATCCAAAAAACTCTAAATTATTCAGCATAAGCAAAACATCAAAACAAACTTCTGGGTGTTAACAAAACTACAGACACAGCAATCTTAACAAAAGAACAAAACTCTGGCTAATAACAAAGCAATACCAATGCAAAACCAAACTACAAACATGTTAACGTTTTCAGGATATCTTACTTAGAGTCTTTAGATTTAGCTCTGCAGGATTTTACAGAAAACTGGCAGTTTACCAACGCTAGCATAGCTTTCACTTGC
>NW_006298358.1:36987-38516 GCF_000327345.1 Myotis davidii
ATTATTAAATGAACTGAATTCAATTTTCTCTACATGAGAAGAGACAAAGCTCTCTGTCAGTCCGGCCTTGTGTCCAGCCAGCATTATCCTCATGTGGCGTGGCTGTCTTACTTCTACTAATTGAAAAAAAAAAAAAAAAAAAAAGATGTCATTGATGCAAAACTAGTCCCCTGGATTAGGCTGTTTGGATGGTTGGCCTTGGCACTGAGTCCACACCAGTCCCAGTTAAACCAGCCCCATCCGCACAGGTGGAAGGAAGTCTGGTCCCTTCTCAGCCTCTTTCTCTAGCCGCTGCTGCATGAAAATGAGCAGCCCTAGGTCCTGCAGAGCTGGAGACCTCCAACTCTGAGTCTGGCGTGTCACACAGACCCAAATTCCCTGGGAGCTATCCGGTCACACAAGCGAAGATAACCAAAGCTCAGAAACAATGCAACTGCCGCCAGAGCTAACAATCTAGATCAGAAATAAAAGTTACTTCCTTAAGCAATATCAACCACAGCCATCTTTTGCTTTACAGTGGCTTAAACAAAACCTAGGAGATTTCTACCTTATTTTGTATCTCCTAATGACTTTCTTATTTTCACAATTGTCGGCATTACGGCACATGGCCCTCTGCCAGACCTGGACAGGAGGTTCCCTTCAAATGTCTTAGCATTCCTTGAAAACAAGGAAAAATTTCAAGTTGCTAGAAAACATACTTGAGGTTGTCACAACTACCCCCTCTTTGGAGTGATCTCTGTGTCTCAAGGTATCCAGCTTCAAATGAGGACTAGAGAGACTACAGTGTTTCCTGGGAAATTATGGACAGCAATGTAAATTTGGCAAAACTGCTGAGCCGATTTCTGCACCATAGTCTTCCCCCAAGGGCAAAAACGTCTGAAACCCCATATAAGTTTTTCACAGCATCATGCTTGGAGAGCCCATATCTCCTTATAAACTAACCCATACAGTCAAACGAACTCCAACATTAAAGAATTCTTACAGAAAAGCCTCCATTATATTGCAATGAAAGAGCCATGAGACTGAGAGTTCTTTCATTGGTTACTTAGGCACTCAATACATTCATCAATGGCATCTAGGGAAAGTTTGTCCATGAAAATGGCAGGTCTTCTGCAAGATTATGTTTACTGGGGCCAACAGGAATCAGTCCTATGTGGCAACTCACAACAGAGAAACAAGAAAGACTAAGGCCCCAGGTATTCCTCATTTTCTTCAAAAAATTAGAC
This sequence comes from Myotis davidii, assembly GCF_000327345.1. NCBI lineage: Eukaryota > Metazoa > Chordata > Mammalia > Chiroptera > Vespertilionidae > Myotis > Myotis davidii. Next base: position 38,214 of record NW_006298358.1, read on the forward strand.
AACAGCGTTAGCTTCCCTGGGCCCATGAGGACAGTGATTGATGCCATCTGTAGGGGCCTTTTATAAGTGGTTCAGATGAAATACCTTCCGCAACAGAAATATGCAGTGACATAGACCTGCAAGACAGCTCTTTATGTTAAAAAGTCCAACATAGATACATATGGCTACAACATACAAACAAGAAAACAGAACAGTAAAAATAGTTGCGGGTACGTTACATAATGTAGGTGATTAAACATATGAGAAAAAATTCAGAGTAATGAGACTTCATATATTTTCTTATACAATTGTTAAGTCCCAACC